>NW_025422792.1:0-197278 GCF_020497125.1 Mauremys mutica
CTCACATCCTAACCACAAGCTTTCTGACAATCCCCAGAAAGGCTGCAGTCGTCACTATTGAGTCTTCCCTCTTCCAACACCTGTTTCTTCCCCACCCAGCTTTTACCAACCTGTGGAGCCAGGGAGTGGGGCATCAAACCTAAGTCTCCTGCAGAATGCTATCCTGACACTATGATTACCCCTGCCTTTATGCTTGAGTCCATCCACCATCTCCCAACAAGGTGTTCCCACTATAGCTCCCTGCTTAATAATATTAATAACCGTGGAAGACTCACAAGGAATGTGAGGTACTTCCCTTCCCCCAAGGGTTGAGTTTGCTGCCTACATAGCATTTCTCAGTTCCTTGCTAGCCTCAATATGCAGTTTCATGTACTTTATATGTGGCTGCATGCAATGTGACTTCAGTAGAGCCCAAAGGTATTAGGAACATAAGAACAGCCATATTGGGTCAGATCAAAGGTCCATCTAGCCCAGTATTCTGTCTTCAGACAGTGGTCAATGCCAGGTGCTTCAGAGGGAGTGAATAGAACAGGTAATCATCAAATCATCCATCCCCTGCCACCCATTCCCAGCTTCTGGCAGTCAGGTCATCTGCTTTCATAGTATTACAATTACTATTATACCCTGCCTGTTTCAGTAATTTATTTGAGAAATTCTGGAGAGTAGGAAACCATTCAAAAGTCTCTCAGCTATAGATTGAACTAAATAACATGTCAGAATACACTTCACAAATGCTCAATGCAAACCATACAAAATATACAGCTGATTGGAGGATTCATTCCCTGCCTTGGAAGTTAATAAGTGTTCTAAACCAGAAAATGAATAATTGTGTGAAGGTGATTTTCCTCAGCTTTCCCCTGCCATTAAATCAGCAGGTTATTCTGCTAACTTTACCAAATTGTTGGTTGCATTGTACGAGTGCAACTTGAACTTTATAACAGCCATTTATCAGTAATAGTAAACCAGACACCATCAATGAATTTGTTGGCAGTGTATTAAGAATTTATTTAAAATCTGTGAAACAGCATAAACTCATAGGTCAGGTTTTCCAAAAAAGATATTAATACACAGTCAGACTTGGACCAAAAGACAAAAAAAGTTTTGCTTCCAATTAAAAAAATACAAACTTTTGCTACAGGTACAAAATTATAAAAAGTTTATTTTTTTCCTCTTGATCTGGTGACGTACATATACAGAAGTGATGTATATTCCACCAGCTCCAATTGATGGAAACTATGGGAAATTATAAAAGTAAAAATGTCATGGTTAGGAAGAAATCAGGAAACAAGTTTTGTCTTTTATTTAACCAGATGTGAACACTGTTATTTTGTTCCTTTGTACTTTTTTTTGCCAACATTTAAATTAATGTCTTTCATGCTTCATATCACAATTGGAGAAAAAACAGCAGTTCTGCCTCATGCATTAATTCTAACATTTCATCACATTGTGTCTCCTCGCTGTGCTTCATTCATTAGTTAGAAAGCTTGATATTTTTATTGACAGCATTTATACAATGGTGTATTGGGTTAACATCATGATTGCTGTATTGAGAGAATGAAGTCCGGGCCCCTAAATGTTCACATACCAATCCACTATATAAACTTGGAAATTCTCCAAGTGGCATGGAATTTAGTTTTGCATCTTATTCTGCTTGGATTTGCTTGCAGTAGCATGAGCTCATTTGACCCAGAAATTCTACTGAACACCCATTTCAGTAAAAAACACATGCATTTTCTTTATTGTGCAAGGATGCAGAAGTCCCGGAACATCTATTCTCTGTGGTTTGCATAGGCTTCTGCACCTAAGAAGTCTGTATGCATTTTAAATGGATTTGTGCTTGAAATTCCCATTCTGTTTCATGTGGACAACCAGCATTACTGATCAGAGGAATCCCAAACAAATGCTGTCAATAAAAATGAGAAACAGCTCATTTCATTTAAAACAAAACAAAAAGACAGAATCTTATTTTCAGGGACCAGTGAGGTCTTTTACATGTGAACATACCATTTTGTAATGTTTGATATATTACTTTAACCTGCTAAAGGACTCACTGAACTTGTAATCTCTCTTCCATCGATGAGCTGGCCAAGATGTTTTATTATTACTCTATAGCAAGGTTAATGCTTTGCTTTGCTATTAAAAAGACCCTGCAAAGGTGGCAAAGCCTGAGATTAGGCCTAACAGTTTCGCTTTGTTAACTATCTGTTTTGGAATGCAGGATTCCAGTACTTTTCAGCATCTTACCTTCTCATGGGACCAGGTCGGCAAAGCAGAGCTGTAGTCTGGTAAACATTCCTAGATCATAATCTCAGACACAGTGCTTTGCATTTGTTGGTGGTGGATTAGCCTTGATTTTATCTCTTTACCTTGTTTATTCAATATTATCCATATTAAAGTAAGAAGGCAAAAAAACTATATATCACATTTCTTCTTGCTCTAGAACATCTAAGAAACTAGGGTATCCAGTGCTCTTTGCCATCTTTATTAATTACACTTTAAAAAAAACAAACAAACAAAACCCCATAACACCTACAGTACAACAACAGATTACCAGCCAAAAACCAACTACAGCAATACATTACAATGTTCTTATTTACAATATGATGGAATATTATGTATATAATAAATTACATTAATACTTTTCCTCTTAAACTCTGATATACGTAATCTCATGAATTTTTTTCCTTCAGTCCAATATAAGTACATTTGTCCTCTATAGCGCTCTTTAATTATATAGGCTATAATGGGAGACGACACTGGTTTCACCTGTCTTTTCTAAATTTAAGAAGCCAAATTGCACTACAAATTCTGGATAAATCACAGCTCTCTTCACTAACATTTACATTTTAAAGATATATATATATAATGTGCTTTTTATGTACCTTTTAAAATGGGCAATAACAAGGGATTGTCTGACAGGCCCAAGGGCAAACTGACCAGGTTGTAGCAGCACCTTGTGTGAGCTTCTTTTGAACTGATCTAATTAAAAGAAGCCAGTAGTGGCTGCATAGGCCTACAACAGTGTGTGGCTCTGACAATGGTGTGTGGCCCTGTAGAGCGGGAACCCACAGAGGTTCTTGGGGTAGTGGAGGGGAGAAGGAGCATGGTCCTGAGGTGAAACTCCTCTCCCGCCACTTTCTACAGCCGCACAAGTTTTCTAATCTGTTTTACTGAACATACTGAGGAAATCTGTAGAGGAAAGAACTAAGAGGAAGGCTTACAAGGGGTAATATTCTGGATCACACAGCGGTGTGATGGAAATTAAGGGACCCTCGTCACTCTCCAAACCGTAGTCTTTTTCTTTCACAGTGGTAGAGACAATCCAAGTGTGTGGATTCAGGAGTCAATGCCTGAATTTTTTAATTTAAACAGAATTTAAGCTCTCAGGGGTCAAGATTTTTTTTTTTTAATCTCTGTAAATCAATTTACCTCTGTCTTGTGGAGTCTGCACCCAGGCAGGCAAACTGTAATAGGTAAGATTTATTCCATGGCCTAAGGCCTTGCTGTCCCTCACCTGGGATAAACTGTCCCAGGGGAGTAGAAGAAACTCCATGAGAGAACTTTTATGCTTGTCCAGCTGGCCAGGAGGCAGAGTTTCACACACACAAGATGCTGGAAGCTCGATCTCCCATGATCCCCAGAGATCTACACAGATCTTAAGGAAGCAAGGGGCATCCCAAATGGATTCCCTTGTCCCTGGTCTACCATCCTGATCCTTCCTGGCCCATCAACAGCCCAACTTCTGCGAGAACCATACTCCCATGGGCTTCCTGCTAAAGAAGGCGTTGGGGGTAGTGGCAACATGAGTTAAATTGTATTCCCCACAGCTCGTGTGAGGAGAAGCTGGAGGAGCCTAGGTAGGTCCCTGAGCCCCTGAAGGCCTGCAGAGCTGCAGCCCCAAGGAGGTGCTTGGGGGAAATGGAAGGGAACGAAGTACACTCCTGAGGTGAGACTGCTCTTCCCTCCTCTTTATACAGACACAGGCTCCCCTCTGTGCACAGATATTGAGAAGAGGAACACAGAGCCTGCAGGGCTTTGTGGATGGAAGGGCCTTGTGTTAGTGATCTGCAGTGGAGTGAATTACTTCCAGCCTGAACAGAGGAGTGAATTGCTTTCATTCCTCATGCAGTGCTGGTCTTAAAGGGACAAATTTTGCCTTCACATATACACGTGAGGTTCCCACTGAAATCCATGGGAGCTCCGCATGTGTATTCAAATGCAGAACTAATCTCATAGTCTAGTTCTAATTATTTTTTCATTACCACTGTTAGACAAGCTACCAAAATGCATGCAGCTTAAGTCATTAAATTGTCTTCATAAGGGCAGCTTGGTCTAGTTTCAAATATAAGTCCTTAAAACACATACGCAACCAAAAATAGACTCACCCTCTGTAGACTTAGTCCAATTAAAATTGACAATGTTAATACAGGATATATATTTCTAATTGCTCCATTCTGCAGTTTCTCTAGGTTGGGAAGGGGACTGCAGTTTAAACTAGTCTGCATCCACTTTTACCAGTGCTGCAATGTGTAGAGAACAGCAATGGAGAGGTCCATGTGTTTCTGCACAAATTTGGAGTGTGCCCCTACCACATATCATTAGCTCTTCGAAACCTGTATCAGCCTGTATTTTTCATTAATAAAAAGAAAAATCAACTTCAACTGCACCCTGAGGAGTGACACACAAGGAATGATACAGAAACACTTATGAAAAGGGGGGAGGGATAGCTCAGTGGTTTGAGCATTGGCCTGCTAAACCCAGGGTTGTGAGTTCAATCCTTGAGGAGGCCACTTAGGAATCTGGGGCAAAAATTGGTCCTGCTAGTGAAGGCAGGGGGTTGGACTCAATGACCTTTCAAGGTCCCTTCCAGTTCTAGGAGATTGGCATATCTCCAATTATTACCTTTAAAAACAAAAACAACATAGATATCAAAAGCAATTCCAAAACCCTTTCAGAATTCACTTTAAACAGCTTGCAGTGGTTGTGGATTGGAAGGATTTAAATTCATGTGAATTTTACTTCACAGATATTCAGCGTAAAGATAAAAGTTCATTCCTTATGTCCTATACAAGCAGTGCTCTTGTTTTTAATAAGAAAAGTAAAAGTGGAGTGCTTTCTTGTATCAAAATTGTCATAGGATATTACGTAGTATAAAAATCCATATGCAACTTAAAACACACCATTCCCATGTGCTGCTCTGTAAAGCTGTACTCAGAGCCAAGGCTACTGTTACAACTTCTATGTTAGTAGAAGACAACTTTACAGTGAGCACACTCAAGAGGAAATTCAGGGTCCTGTAGCATTGTAGCTGAGGTAGGCTTAAAACAGACCCACTGAATTAAAAAATCCTGCACAGGGTCAGATGGTATTTAAAAACAACAGACAAAGAAAACACACAATTGATCTCTGCTAAACTTTTAACAAATTGAAAATTAGTACACCACAGTTATTTCCATGTCTTAAAATGCACTAATAGAACATATCGCAGTCTTGGAGGAAAGCATATCTGCTCTTCCACTTAACAGTTTGAGGATTTTTTTTCCTGTTATGCTTTCTAGTTCAGTTGTGATATAAAAGAAGCTACATTTCTGTCTGTAAGGGGAGGCTGGATAAAACGAATGGGTGGCAATAAGCATCCTGCACAGATGGGTATTGATTGCTTTTGGCTTACTACTTCATTCTGGGTTGCTCTAATATCCCATTTTTCACCCTTTCCCAATGGGTGTTCATTATGATGGCACCTTTCCTGTAACCAGAAGTGCAAGACCCTCTGTCACACTGGAATCTGCCATCACTTGGTATTACCTGTAGTGGGGAATGCACTTAAGCTGGAGATCATATGTGCGCCTGCAGCAATGTGCCTGATTTCCAGCATCCCATCCATGAAGAGCTCCTTGGATAGACCTGTGCCTAAAGTTTTACACAAGGCAGGGAGCTGGAATTTTTGTTTAAAAATTGCTTTTTGGGTATACTGACCACACAACATATTAAAATCTGTGTGCCATATATATTAAGGGCATGGGTGTACACATGTGTATGTGTACAGGGGTGTGTGTAGGAAGCGTGATTCAAAAGGAAATAGTTTAACAATAGTATACAGCAGGCTATGGTACTTCTGTTTATTAGCACTACATTTAGGCTGGATCATGTGGGCAGAGTTCTAGGTGCAGTGTCATGATGCAATCTGTTAGGGTTTGCTACTATAAATTAGCTCAGTTAACCACTCTTCCCTCAGCAAAATACACACATGCACACATTATTTTGTTGAGAGAGAGAAAGAAATTGAGAATCAAAATATTTACTGCTGGCAAAGGTGCTGTCTAGTATTGCCATGGATTGAAACCATCAGTGGCCAATCAGTTGCTTACTTTTGTGGATGCCATTTGACAAGGCTTCTCATTTTCATATGTTTCAGGTGACCACAAAATTCCTGAGTTGCAGGATAAAGTCAAAACCTACAAGATTCTTAGGCCCCAGTTCAGCAAAGCATTTGAGCACATGCTTAAGTGCTTTGCTGGATCAGGGCCTTAATTAGTTCATCCCAGCTGAGTAGAAAATTAAGACCTTTGATCCCAAGAGATGTTGCCTATCCACAGCTCCCAGGGAAGTCAACGGGCACTGCAGATGCTCAGCACCTGTCAGGATCAAGGCTATAAAGTATCACTCCTCTTCCCAACACAGTCTATTTTGTGTATACCATTTTTAAAGAAACATCTGTGATCACTTCACTGGACTCTCCTCTGCTCCCTTTTCAGAAGGTGATTGTTGCTGGTAACTGAAATGAGTTCTCCCATTTGTGAGACCAAAAGCCACTGCAGTCACACTGAAATGAGAAGCACTAAGGTTTATTGAGCAGTTTTTACCCCCACTAGGTATAGACCCTAGTGCTAACTAAAATGAGCACTAATTTTGTATAAAGTACGTAGGGCCTAATCTTGTTGCCATTGAAGTCAGTGGAAGCCTAATTAATAAATGCATTTAAGGCCAGAAGGGACCATTATGATCACATAGTCTGACCTTCTGCATAACACAGGGCAATGAACCTCCCCCAGTAATTTCTGCTTCAAGCCCACAACTTCTGTTTGAACTATAGCATAGCTATTAAAAGATAACCAGTCTTGATTTAAAGAACTCAAGTGATGGAGAATCCATCACCTCCCTAGATAAATTGTTCCAATGGTTAATTGCCTTCACTGTTAATCATCTATTCACAATAATCATGTGAAGCGCAGATCCAATTATAAAAGGGAAAATGTGCTCATTTTAGCTGTCACTGTGTCTGTAGTGTGCTGTATATATGTGCTTTTGTACTAAAATGCAGGAATGCACACCCATTGTAATAAAAAAAACATTCTATAAGCATTCTTGTTACCAATGTAAAATTAAAAATGGATGTGGATTAATATTAATTATCAGATCACACAGTGCTAGTTAGCAATGTTCTGCATAAGTGTTAGTCTAATTTAGGGATGACACTGGTTTTCTACTGACAGCGAATAATGACAAATTGTATTTAGAAAGATTACAAAATCCAGCATAGGGTTAGGCAGCAGGAGCTTAGTTAGTTACTGGGCAGCTTTGGCTGTCTTACACTCTGTGGCACCTCCAGTCCTGTGTGCAGAGTCACCTGTGCAGAAAATAAATAATTGCTTAGTTAAAATACAAATTGGGACATCCTTAGTACAAAGAGTTTGTGAAGGCCAAGAATATGTGGTTAATAGTGAAAAGCTAATGTCACCAGGGGAGGCCCAACATACAAATGATTCTTCCCCTGAGGCCAGGTCTACACTACAAACTTACACTGGTATAACTATGTTGCTCAGGGGTGTGAACAATCCACACCCCTGAGTGGTGCAGTTATACCGACCTAACCCCCAAAGTAGACAGAGCGTCTCCCACCGACATAGCAACTGCCTCTTGCAGAGGTGGATTAACTACGCTGACAGGAGAAGCTCTCCCGTTGGCATAGTAGCGTGGTATCTTCACTAAAGCGATACAGTGGCACAGCTGCACTGGTGAGGCACTGCAGCTTTTTACGTGTAGACCTACCCTGAGTCTAGCTGCCAGGTGTTTGTGACTCTTCCCAAGACTAGCAACCATTTATCAGCCACCGCTGAACCAGCTGCTTCTTGACAGCAGGAAGGGTGACCCCAGAAGGGATGGGTGCCCAAAGGGTTATGAGGCAGGTGGAAAGCAGACTGGGGAGAGGCAGAGTCTGGTAGACCTTTCCCTGCTACCCTGTCAGTGTAGGACAGAGGAGGTTTTACGGCTCTCACCGTAGCCTGACACCGCTGTGATCTACCAGGGTTCTTACAATGGCACCCATCACTGTAGGATCTGAACACCTCCCAGGAGGTCTCTCAAGCTTAAACTCACAAAAGCGTTCTCCCCTGCCCCCTTATCTGCATCTAGTTCCATGGACAGGGCAGAGTGAATGGAGGGCATGTTGTGACAGAAGTGGTGTAGCAGACTGGCTTGGGTGCCTGGGCAATGGGGGAATTGGACTGCAGCATTATAACTACCAGAAAGGCCCTAACTACCAAGCCATGTAACTTCAGTGTCATTTTCCTAGTATCGTGTGTCTGTCTGATCTATTTAGATTATATGATCTGTGGGGGAAGAACTATGGGTCAGATTTTTAAGGAATTTAGGTGCCTAAAGATACAGATAGGTGCCTAGTGGGTTTTTCATGTGGAAAATTGGAGTTAGGCACCTATTGGTATTTTAAAAGGTGCCTATCTGCATCTTGAGGTGCCTAAAAATCTTTGAGACTCTGACCTGTGTCTTTCTGCATGTTAGTATACCACCTAGTACACAGATTCATAGATTCCAAGGCCAGAAGGGACTATTGTGATCATTTAGCCTGCTCTCCTGTAAAACACAGGCCATAGAAGTTCCCCACAATAATTCCTGCTTGAAATAGATCATATCTTTAAAAAAAAATCCAGTGGAACCCCAATCTTGACTGGCGTATTTGGGCACCATTAATAACAAATTATTAAGATGTTAATAATATAATAAGAAGCACACGCAGGGTCATTGTTTTAGTTTGGAATATTTTGAATTATTAATAAAGTCTGGGTGTCTAATCTCTTTGTTAACTTGGTGTGACCAGCTGTAAATGCCTAACTACTTTGCAACATGCCATGCGGAGTGCCCTGCAGAGTTACGTCTGAAAAGCTGTATAATTCTTAGAATTTTGTATTAACTGTATTACAGTCGTGCCTAGAGCCCCTAATCAGGGCTCCACTATACAGGGTGCTCTACTACTCCACTCCACTCACAGAACACCTGCTGGGTGACTGAGTCTATATTTAGGCACTTAGAAAGTGACCCAATTTTCAAAAAAGCTGAGCACCTGCAGCTCCCAATGGGAATTCAACCCATGCCCAGAGTGTAAAGCTGCTGCACAAACCCCAGAAGTTACTACTACCCCTGCCTATGGGCTGGACTAGCAGCCACAGCAGCTCCATGCCAGTTGCGCAGCATCCTGGGGCCAATGGATTCATGTAACCTGGATCTGGAGCCTAACCCCTGCCCCACCCCACTGTAATCTTCCAAGCCTACATATAGCCTGTTCAGAGATCTTTCTTGTGGCACACAGGGCATGCATAAGAACTTCTGTACAGCCAGTGGACTCACAGAATAGCTCCTCTGCAAGGAATAGGTGATGTGCACTAGCTCTTCCCACCACAGGTGAATTTCACCCTGTCTGAACAATCTGCAGTGCTGCCCAGGGCCCACCAGCTCACCACCAGTGGGAGGTCCAGCACATGGAGATCCTGGTGCACCCCACAGGAGGTGTCCATTGGGAAGAAGAAAAGGCTATTGCTCCCCTGTACAAGAAACAGGGCCATTGTGGAAGCAGGATACACAAGGACTGCAGAGGGAACAGCCAACAGAGGCTACCAGTTTCAAGGAACAACGATGAACTGAGAAACTGCTAATAAACAGATGATAAGAATACAGCAGCCAGTCCTTGCCGTTTTTAACTTCAGTTCCCAGACCACTATTAGTGCAACTTCTAAGTCCTTCCTTCCTTCAGTGAACAGTATCTAATATAAATGTAGCTGTAATTGGGCCTGGACTGTTTAGTGGAAATTTATTGCTGTCACGCGACATCCTTGGAATGAAGGACTCTCTACCCTTGGAGAAAAAGAGGAACCAGCTGGGGTTATACCAACATGCAGGCAACCCAAGTCAGAGGAAAGAGACTAATGAGGTGCGGCAGTCTCTCTACCCACACAGGTAGCACAGTTGGTCATTGTGGATTCAGGTTGGGGTAACGTGAACCCTCCAGCCTGTCAGGTGCTGGGGCACATTTAGGATCTGATTCTCAGTTACATTAAAGCCCCATTCTAGCAGTACAAAGGAGCGTTAACCTGGGTTAGCATAAATTACATTTATACCATCAACCTCAGAGAATATATTAGTGTTTCCAAATGTCATGAATTAAAGAGTGCGAATGAACTGCTTGCTGGGTCTTCTCTTTCAAACTAGACATTCTTTGACCTACATTTTCTTAGCTTTATTTAGCACCAGGCTGCTGAAATTGTACTTACTTGCAGCAGTCAATTATATCCAAACATAAGAAGTCTAAGAGTATTTAGATATCAATGCTTTTACTCGAGGCTGGCCTTAGAACATTGCTGCTTCCTGGATGATGGAGCAGCAGAAAAGCACGTGTGTGTGTGTGTGTTTATTTCTAAAGCATCATTTCTCTATATCTGAGATGTGATACAAAAAAGTTAAATCCAACTATTTTCTTTTAAAAAGTGGCACTAGCCCAGATACAATCAGCAAACAAAACTAGGCAAAGTGAAAAATAAATCCATATTTACACCTAACAGTTGCATCTTGATCTCTTCTCTCTGGCAGTCATGCAATAATTTTTGACAGACAGTAGGATTTCTCCTTTGGTTGACATGCTGAATGAGTTAGACTGAACTGAAAAGGATTTACCTGTACATTTCGGTTGAGGCTTAATGCAGGCATGAAGACACCCTCCACATTTTCAAATGCTGAAGGTCCTTGCTGCTGCCCATTTATGTAAAAGGTCAGGCTGTGCTTGTTTAGGTCCAGGAGAACGCCCACAGTGGCACCTTTAGAAACACCCCCTTCTGTCCTAAGAAACAAAGTGACCATATTGTCCATCTTAGAGGAGGCAGATTGTTACATTCCAGCCTCTCTCTATTTCAGACAGTCTTACTGAAGTGAAAGGAAAGTGGAGCAGCATGGTAAAATTAGTATTAGTTGGAGGACATCTGCTAAAGGCCTTTTCTCCGTGTGTAGTTCCCATTTCCCCCTAAAGACAGGCAGCCCTGAGAAATGAGGCTCTATAAGGTCATATCCACCCAGTGGGTACATTTTGGCAGAGCTGAAAAAGCTCAAAGGGCTTGACAGAGAAAGGGGGAGTTAAACTAACAGGATAGAGCAGAGACATTGAGGACAGAAAAGTTATTGTTTGAAACCAGTACTCTTCAGACCTCACATTCTGGAGGGAATATGTTAATATCAATAAAGAACTGATCCTAAGGGCTTTCATTGAAATCCACAGGAATGTTCACATAAGTAAAGGCTGCAGGAACTGACCTAAATGTTAATGTGCATTCGAGGTCTCAGATAGGGCAGCACATTGAACTCTTTATAAGACAGATTATAAGAACAGACAGTAGCTTATAACTGGTGAAATCCCTTTTTGTCTGAACTAAATAGACAACATTAATTCTATTTTAATTTGGTTATCACAGCTAGCAATTGGGATCTACTCTGCTCTAGTCAGAGGCACTGACTTTCTGCTTTCCCCAGGGGTGCTTTACCCCCACTCTGCTCCAGGCCCCACCCCCACTCCATTCCTTCCCCCCAAAGGCTCACCTGCACCCCACCTGTTCCTGCCCCCGCTCTGCCTCCTCCCCGAGTGTGCCCCACCCTCGCTCCTCCACCTACCCTCCCAGGGACTCCTGCACACCACTGAACAGCTGATCACTGGTGGGCGGGAGGCACTGTGGGGAAGGGGAAGGAGTGGATCAGCAGTACCACTGGTGGGTGCTGAGCACCCACTATTTTTTCCCCATAGGTGCTCTAGCCATGGAGCACCCATGGAGTTGGTGCCTGTGGCTCTAGTTGCAGGCCAGGACCTAAAAATTATGTCCAAAAATAACAGACAACTTAGGCTGCCCTCAGCTCGGGGGGGAATGAGCTCAGTTTACTATGAAGTGCATAGATCAGGGGACCTGAGAGTTTGGCACCCAGAAATGGCTTTGTGACATTGTGTGTGATGTGGTACAGAGATGAAAAAGCAAAGTTTGTTTTTATTGATTAACAGCTCTAGGATAAGGTTTTAAAAAATGATTAGTGATTTTGGAGTGTCTCCATTTTTGGGTGTCCCACTGACTTAAAGAGACCTGATTTGCCAGAGGGCATGGTGCCAATGCAGGGGTAGCAGGAGCTGGTTCAAGGTGGAAGTAGACGCTGATTAGGGGTATGCTCCCTCACTGCACTAAGCTGGTGGCTAGAAGTGGGAGCCAGTTCAGGGACTGAGAGTGTTGAGTTATTGGGATAGTAGCTGTTTCAAGTGTTGGGGTTTTGGTGGTGGTGGTGGTGGTGATAATCAGTTGTGTCAGGAGCAGCTGTTGAGAGCTACTGTAGCACCAGAGTCCTACCATGATGAAAGATTCAGCCAACTCTTATATGCAAGAATAATCTGACATTAATGTACTTCTCCTTTAAGGACTAGGCTAGCCCAATATCATACTACATTAAAGAGCATGGAGCTAGAAAACCACTAGATATGTGGATTGGCCCTAGGCGCTGATGCTTTTAATGTCACTGGAATTCTGCAAGGGAATTATAGCCTGACGTGCACAGATTCAGTGTTCATAATATTTTAAAAAATTTACAGCAGAAGAGAAAAAAAACACAATTCACAGAATAAACACAATTTTAATGTAATATTTATCAGAATGTCTAGTGATCAACAATAACGCATGCCAACCTGAAAAATATGATTAGGGCCAAATATGTGGAGCAGGAAATTTTATATTGGTAATAGCTGTTTTAGTTTTGTCCACCAGGTGGCACAACATAGTTTTCTTGAGATTAAACCAGTGGTTTAAAACCTTTTTTCATTTGCAGAACCCTACAAAATTTCAACTGGAGGTGCTGAACCCTTTGGGAATTTTAGATATAGTCTGTGGACCACCAGCAGTCCACGGACCACAGGTTGAAAACCACGGTTCTATGGCAATGGCAACCTTTCTGGACCCCCTAGACATAGCGTGTGGACCTCCAGGAGTTCTGAGACCACAGATTGAAAACCACATGATTAGACCATTGCGTGGCTCAGTCCAGCTCCCCATGAACTCAAAGGGAGTTTTCCTACTGATTTCAGTGGAAATAGGATTGGGCTGATAATGAGAACATGGCACATTCTTTCCCTAATGAAATCTCTTCAGACAATACCAGTATTCCATTCAAAACTCAAGAATTAGTCCCCCCACCTAATCATGAGATCAGTTTTTAAAAAAAAAACACAAAATAATAACTATGGGATTCTTTTTTTTTTTTTTGCCTCCCAATATAATAGTCACTCGGGATTATGTTTTCAAGATTTGCTTTATAACCAGAAGGGCTAGAAACCTACATTTTCTTAAAATGCAAGATGAGATTTTCATAACCTAATTACATGAATCCAGGGTCTTTTAATAAAACCAAACACACACCAAATATTGCAAGACTCATGATAAAAATTGCAAAAACTGGCAACACTGAGATAACAGAGATATTTTTCTGATGGATCATATTTTTCCCCTCTTAGTACTTGATTTGATTATAAATTTTGTCCAGCTTTACATCCTGCAGCATACGGCTGAGTTTTTAAATATACTTTATGTCATCTTTTAAAATGTCACTTAGCAGAAACATTGATCCTCTCCAAGAGCAGAAATGTAAGCTTCACCCTTTTTGATGTTATGATGTTCCTACCAATATAAGAAGTTAATTGATTCTCTGAGTCTAATGAATTGTGTGGTAAACCACTGGTTCTCAAACAGGGGTCAGGGGGGCTGCCAACAAGGGTTGGTGTGGGGCCCTGGGCAGTTGCTACCCACTAACGCTGGTCCTGGCTTTTATATGCAGAAAAACAGTTGTTGGGACACTGGTGGGCTGTGGCGTTTTTATAGCATGCTGTGGCAGTCTCAGAAAGAAAAAGGCGGAGAACCCTTGTGCTAAACAATGACACAGAGCCATAGGTCCCTGCACCGCCACAGACTGAGGGTATGAAAGCCCTGCTTGCAGGCTGGAAATGAGGAGTGTTCCCCCAGTCCATAACTGAACAGAAACCCCTCCCTGAGATCATGATCTATCAAATGGAAAGGGGCAGAGTTGGAGGTATTCCCACTTTCCAGCATTGTCCTCCTCCCACCAAACCCACAGGTCTTGGGCAGGTAAGTTACTAATACTCTGTCAGCATTAATCACTTCCCCGCTGCAATTTGGAACAATTTCTGCAATTTGTTAGCGGGGCAAAGGCAGAGAGGGGATTCTCTAACATCATGGCTGAGGGCTGCAGGGGAGAGGGAGCCACTGTAAAGGCAAAGGGTCTCAGTGCAGATCACCCTGTGTTTCTGGTGGTTCCCACAAAAGCTACACACCACTTGGTGGTCCATTGCTTTTGAGACTAATCTCCCAGTCACTCTAATGATGGAGAATGGTGGGAAAGTGAAAGTTGCATGGACAAACTTTACCAAGGCATTTCCTGACTTCTGAGTGTTTTATTTTGCAGCTTTAACATTTAGGTTTTTTCTGACTGAATGCTTTGGATATAACTTAGAAACCAATTGGCTGAACAGACTCTGAACTCATGTAATTACGGCCTTAAATAATACACACCACAGAACTACCATGCCTTTTCATTAATTAGATCACCATGCCACATCCAAAATGTATCTTGTTAAGCAGCATCCACATACAAAACACAGTTACATAGGTTCTCCCATTGGCATAGTTAATCCACCTCCTCAAGAGGTGGTAGCTAGTTCAGCTAAACCGGGGGTTAGGTCGTCTTAAGTACATCGCTCAGTGGTGTGGCTTTTTCACATCCATGAGTGACATAGATGGGTTGATCTAATTTTTTAGATTAGCTGACAGTTCTAGTGTAATTCCTTTTTATAATTCCATACTTGTTTTAAATATTATATATGAGATAATGCATGTTACATTTTACGTGAAGCCACTTAGTGTCTTAACAATCTGCATGACCACTTAACGGAAACAGCAGCAACTTGTTACAATACTTTAGGCAGCTAAATAAATATTTACTGGATGAGAATCTTTCTTTGTAGAGATAGCCACGAATTTTTCAGCATTTCCATTTAGGTCCCAAATTCTGCCACCCTTACTCACATTGACTCTGGTCCTGTTGGATTATTTAGTCACATGTGTAAAGTTAAGTATGTGTATGAGTGTTTGCAGACTTAGGACCACTGAGTAGTACCTTAATCCATTAGAAATTCCAGAAGGCACTACTGTTTGTGAGTAAAGATGGAGGAATCTGGCCCTCCATGAATAATGCTGTTGTCTCTCAGTGGAGCCTGCCACTTTAGAATATTTCTCAGCAGGGGAATGGCCAAATTGATGATGCAAAATAGGTCTGAAACAATTGGCTGTATCATTAGAAAATGGCAGAAAGTTTCAAAGTTCTTGTAACACAGGTCCTAACATTTTAAAAACACCTTTTAGTTAATGTAAAAATTGGTTTAACAATTAAGTTGGTATTTGTCTTCTAAACCTACCCTACAATAATTTGAATGCTTTCTGATTTCTAATGGCAAGGCTGATTCTTTTCACTCCTACTTTGCTTCTTCAACAGCCTGATAAAAGCCCATTGAAATCAATTAAGAGATGCCTACTGATTTCTGACCCAAGTTCTCAAGATGGGGCTTTTCCCATCTGATGGTTAATTATTCATTTTGAGGATGCTCCAGACACAAACTCTTCTTAGTGATTTTTTTTCTTTGTGATTTGTTGCAGTTGTTGGAATTTTATATACATTGTAATGTATACACTCCTTTATTTGGGAACCATGCCAGGGAACAGCTCCATTGCAATGAACTCCAGTGGCTCTAGCCAATGGACACATGGCATATCTGGTGTGTCTGTGCACCTATTTCCAGTAGTTAACAAATGTGAATTGATATTTGCCAGCCTAAGTTTATTGTACCTCTTTTTCTGTGCTTCTTTTGCTTCATGAAAGACTGATTCCCTGCTCTGCTGCGGCTACTAAAATTAATCAGTCATCTTCTGTTGGTTTTTAAAAAAAATGTTTTAGGGCCCAGTTATGCAAGATGCTGAATCAATGAGAGCTGAGGGTGCTGGCACCTTGCAAAAGGAATTTAGCAATTTCCATGATTAGGACTTTTGACCATGTTTATTTTCAGACTCACTCATTTATCTAACAGCCTAATATATTCCTATAAAATTTGTGAAAGCTGAAACAATTGGTCTCTAGCGATCTATAATTATAATGGCCCCCATTACCATAGTATCTGTAACCCTCACAGTCTTTAATGGCTTTATTAAATATATGATAACTCAGTGGTATATTTCTATTTCCACTGGGGAGTGACAGTTAAGCAGATTCTACTGTTTTTAGAAGACTACTGAAACTAGTGGGTTAACAAAATGACCTACTTGGCTGCAGTGGTTAAAATATAATGCCTAGCACTAATACCATTAAAGTGCATGTATGTTAAAAAATGTGCACTGCACAGTTATGCTCCACTCTAGTGAACACTCCATGAGTCTGTCCCTTTTAAAGATATTCCTGTAACAGCTGGCAATTCACCATCCATGGAAGCTGTTTTTTTCTCCCGTTTAGGCAGAGTGATCAGAAAGCCAAAATGTGTCCATTGTTTGCTGTCCATGGAAAAAAAGCTTTTGCTAAGCTCTTGAGCGGCCAAGCAATACAGAGTGCTTGCCTGTAACAACACTCCAAGGATTGAATCCATGAAATAGGTTTCTAGGACAGTGTCACACAGACTATTTGCCAGCATTTGTTCAGAAAGCATCAGCTATTTCATGGGCCACTAATTTTTTTACTGCTTAAAATTACTTCTGCCCTAAATCCAATCAAGGCACTAAAGGGACAGAGACAAATATCTTTTCATATAATTTATCACATTTTGTTATTTTATTCTATGTTGGTTTAGGGCCTGAGCCAAAACCCACTGAAGTCAATGGAAAAATTTCCACTGACTTCAGTAGACTTTGGCTCAGCCCTTCAATTCTTTTGCCAATCTATGGGTACGTCTACACCACGGGATTATTCTGATTTTACATAAACCGGTTTAGTAAAACAGATTGTATAAAGTTGAGTGCACACGGCCACACTAAGCACATTAATTCGGTGGTGTGCATCCACGGTCCGAGGCTAGCATCGATTTCTGGAGCGTTGCACTGTGGGTAGCTATTCCGTAGCTATCCCATAGTTCCCGCAGTCTCCCCCACCCCTTGGAATTCTGGGTTGAGATCCCAGTGCCTGATGGGGCAAAAATCATTGTCGCGGGTGGTTCTGGGTAAATGTCGTCAGTCATTCCTTCCTCTGGGAAAGCAACGGCAGACAATCATTTCGTGCCCTTTTTCCCTGGATTGCCCTGGCAGACGCCATAGCATGGCGACCATGGAGCCTGTTTTGCCTTTTGTCACTGTCACCGTATGTGTACTAGATGCCGCTGACAGAGGCGATACAGCAGCGCTACACAGCAGCATTCATTTGCTTTTGCATGATAGCAGAGATGGTTATCAGTCGTTCTGTACCGTCTGCTGCCATTGTAAATTGGCAATGAGATGACGGTTATCAGTCCTTCTGTACTGTACTGCTGTCATGGGTGCCCCTGGCTGAGGTCGGCCGGGGGCGCAAAAGACAAAAATGGGAATGACTCCCTGAGTCAATCCCTTCTTTATGGTATCTAAAAATAGAATCAGTCCTGCCTAGAATATGGGGCAAGTGTACTAGAGAACCAGTGTATCAGAGAACCAGAGAGCACAGCCGCTCCATGTCAGATCCCGCAAAAATGATGAGCTGCATGCCATTCACAGGGGGTGCCCCTGCAACAACCCCACCTGTTGCTTCCCTCCTCCCCCAGCCTTCCTGGGCTACCGTTGCAGTGTCCCCCCATTTGTGTGATGAAGTAATAAAGAATGCAGGAATAAGAAACAGTGACTTGTTAGTGAGATAAAATGAGGGGAAGGCAGCCTCCAGCTGCTATGATAGTCCAGACAGGACATTAAGCAGTGTGGGGGAGAGGAGCCCAGCATCCGGCTGCTATGATAGTCCAGGCAGTACAGAATCTTTTCTTTACACATGAAGGGCGGGGGCTGATGGAGCTCAGCCCCCAGTTGCTATGATGAAGACGGTTACCAGCCATTCTGTACCATCTACTGGGAATGACCGGGAGTCATTCCTATTTTTACCCAGGCGCCCCTGGCCGACCTCACCTGAGGCCAGCCAGGAGCACTCACGGGCTGATGACGAGGACGGATACCAGTCCGTCTGCCACCAGGCTGATGATGACGTGGGCTCACAGTCATATTGTACCATCTGCCACGGGGGGGGGGGGGGGGAGGGGATAGGATGCTGCAGTTCACTGCCGCAGCATCGCGTCTACCAGCAGCATTCAGTAGACATAGGGTGACATTTAAAAAAGTCAAGAGACAATTTTTTTCCCTTTTCCTTCGGGGGGGGGGCGGGTAAATTGACGAGCTATGCCCTGAACCACCCCGGACACTGTGTTTGACCCTACAGGCATTGGGAGCTCAGCCAAGAATGCAAATGCTTTTTGGAGACTGCAGGAACTGTGGGATAGCTTGAGTCTTCAGTCTCCTCTCCCTCCCTCCATGAGCGTCCATTTGATGCTTTGGCTTTCCGTTACGCTTGTCACGCAGCACTGTGCTGAGTCCCTGCTGTGGCCTCTGTCTGGAGATTTTTTTTCAAATGCTTTGGCATTTCATCTTCTGTAATGGAGCTCTGATAGAACAGATTTTCTGCCCATACAGCGATCACATCCATACGGTCCATGCTGGAGCTCTTTTTGGATTTGGGACTGCATCGCCACCCGTGCTGATCGGATTTCCACGCTGGGCAAACAGGAAATGATATTCAAAAGTTCGCGGGGCTTTTCCTGTCTACCAGGCCACTGCATCCAAGTTCAGATTGCTGTCCAGAGCGGTCACAGTCGTGCACTGTGGGGTACCGCCCGGAGGCCAATACCGTCGATTTGCAGCCACACTAACCCTAATCCGATATGGTAATACCGATATTAGCGCTACTCCTCTCGTTGGGGAGGAGTACAGAAACTGGTTTAAAGAGCCCTTTATATCGATATAAAGGGCCTCTTAGTGTGGACGGGTGCGGCGTTAAATCGGTTTAACGCTCCTAAAATCGGTTTAAACGCGTAGTGTAGACCAGGCCTATAGTGGCCCAGAAGCCAAGATGGCTTTTTAAAAAATACTTCTTTGTTGTCATGCATGTCATTTGTGATGCTTCCTATAACATGGTGATGGCTGCATTATAAATTAGAACAGAGACAAATATATAGATGATATTCACAGTAGAAATGGTCAAGAGTTTTTTGACAAATCATTTTGTTGGAAAATGATGATTCATCAAAACTGAAACTTTTTGCAGGAAGGTATCTGTTTCAACAAAACTTTCTCATGTCCAAGTTGGAATTAAACCACAGGGAGAATGAATAGTCTAGTGGATAGAACACCTGTGATGTGAGAGACCCAGGCTCAAGTCCCTGCTTCACCTGATTTGTCTCAGGAATTGAATCTACATCTTCCAACATCCCGAGTGAGGGCCCTGGCTACTGGCTATTCTTGGAGGAGGAGGGGGTCCTCTCACCCCCAATTTTTTTTTAAATGTCTAGTATCCATTCCAATGGGTAACAAAATTAAATGTTGAAAATTCAAAATTTTTCACAACAAAATAAAAATTGAGCTCTTGTTTTCTGGCCATCCACAGTTCTGAGAACAGGGTTTGCTGGATAACTTTGCAGCAGTTTTGCTAGGTCATGTTCTGGCAGTGGCCTTTGCTTTAAACATTTTTCAGCAACTGTGGTATATTTTAAAACACAAATACATATTAGAATATAGAGTACGTGCTACAGAAGATATGGAAACCCACTTTAAGGTATTGTGACTATGAGGTAAGTATCCCTTTAATATCTGAAAAAAAGATAATATTATAAACAAGCCTCTTCAAGATCACTGAAAGACTCTCTTAATTATTGGTTTTAAGGAACAAATATTCAAGATAGTGGGGTGAGGAGGGGGAGCGTGGTCCAGTAAATAGGACACTGAACCAGGTTCTATTCCTGGTTCTGCTATAGACCTGATATGTGACCTTGGGCAAGTTACAATCTGTGTGTGTGTCAATTTCCCATACCTGTAAAATAGGGTTAATAATACTTAAGCTTTTCAAAAGCACCAAAGTGCCTTAGGCGCTGCCTACATCCCATTGACACATTTTGGCACCCCTGATTGACTTTCATGACCCCCATATGGGTCATGACCCACTTGCTGAGTAACACTGGTATAGATAGAATGGCCCAAATTCACTCTGCTACATGCTGTTGTAATTTTGTGGGAATAATATGTCAGTTCAGAGAAGGTGGTCCCGGCTGTGTAGCTAGAATATACAGTTAGAAATCAAAGATGTGGACAACCAAATAAAAATAATTAGAAGACTCAAAATAACGTATGATGATGATGATGATGTAAATTACTTTTCTTGGTCTTACAAATGTTGTAACTAAATAAAATTCTAGATAATACTTAGTCCTGCCTTGAATGCAGGGGACTGGACTAGAAGACCTCTCAAGGTCCTTCCAGTTCTTGGATTCTATGGTTCTATGAAAACCAGCATTATCCAGTGATTCAATCAAGTCAAACATCATGACATGAATAGCGAACCCTAATCA
This sequence comes from Mauremys mutica, assembly GCF_020497125.1. NCBI lineage: Eukaryota > Metazoa > Chordata > Testudines > Geoemydidae > Mauremys > Mauremys mutica. The sequence continues at coordinate 20,981 of NW_025422792.1, forward strand.
TGCCACTTGGTTAGAAATATTTCTTGTGATTTCACTGAGCAGTTGTATCTGCAATTTACCCTAACAAAACTTAAATGAAACTATCATAGCACTCCTGAGAGTCACCTGATACTCCTAGACCCAAATTCAATCCTCATGTCACTTTACTGACTTAAATTGTAAATCTTTATAATTGTTATTGTTTGGTTGCTGTAGCGGGGTGGACCCCGCTCCGGCCCAGAGGGGTTTAAAAAGTGGCCTGGCAGGGCTTGAGAAGACAGCCTTTAGCCTGGGCTGATTGGGGAAGTGGCTGCAGGTGAGGCCACGCCCCAAACTGAGCCAAGGGCCTTATAAGAAGGCCAGGGAAGCCAGGAGCCAAAAAGTCTTCCTCTGCATGTAGAGGGAGATGGGCCTAGCTTCTGTGAACTAGAGACCAGATACCTGAGTGAAGCAGGGCTGGGGAAGGCTAAGGAGCTGGGGAGCTCCAGCCTAGAAAGCCCCAGGCTGCGACCTAGCGAAGGGCCAACAGGTACTGGGGGTTGCAGAGGGCAGCCCAGGGGTAGGCCAAGGCAGCAGGTCCAAACCCTCCTTGCCTGTGATGAGTAGGCTGATACTGCAGTCTGCCCCAGGATGTGGGGCTAGACAATGACTGACAGTAGCCATATACTGAGGCAAGGTGGAGATAGAGGGTGGGGGTTCCCTAAGGAGGTGAGACCCTAAGAGAAAGGGGTTACTGCCAGGGGGCAGCACCCCATGTGAAAGGGCACCGGGTCCAGGGAGGGACACGGGGGCCAGAAGACAGGTGGATCACCAGCCTGCAGAGGGCGCTCCGAACGCTGGAACAGAGCTAATTCCCGGAGTCACCAGCAGGAGGCGCCGCGGGGGTGAGTCCAACCTGTTACAGTTGCCCACACTTTTGATTACTAACTCTACACAGCATTCCTCCAAGCCATGCCTCCATTTCTGAAGGCCATATTATTTCCAGGAATTACAGTATTGTGATATTGGCTGTTACACGCTGGCTGATGCTGGGAAAATCTTCCTGACAAAACCAGGGTGCAGAATACATACATGCCGATCTCCACAGTGATAGGAAGGGGAGTTAAGTATTTCAGCCTTGGACTATCTCCAGCCCCCAATTCCCAGATAAGGACCCCCAAATTTTCTCCAGTTTGTGCCTTCAGTCCTAGCAACTTTCCAGTACAACTTCTAGCTGAAGAAGACTGACAGGTTTTGCAAAGAATCCCATTCAATACCTCTATTTAATAAGGCAGATTGGTCACCGTTCATCAGTAAGGCAATCCCTCTTCTGTCCTTGTCCTCAAATCACCCCAGGGAATAGCTTATCACTGGGTTTAATCAGCTTTCAGTACTGTCAGGAAACATCTTCATTTTGAACAAATCACAACTGGTGCTAGCGTTTGCCTAATTGCTATACTGCCTTGTGACCACAAAGAATCCTGAGGAATGTAATGAAATCACCTTTCCCACTGCTTCAATGAAAAAGAATGCAGAATCTTTAAAATATGTTGTACTTAAGAGGGAAAAAAAAATCAAGCCATGAGAAAAGTCCATGATCAGAGCTTACCGACTTGTATGAGAATTGCAATGCATGAACCAGCTGCGGTTGTTGTCAACATACATGGCCCACGCCTTGTCGTCCTTTCCTAGCATCATGTCCTTGACCACATTAATTCTGGCAATTCCAAAAGCCGGATCTGGATGGTTATCATAACGATCCACATGCAGTTCCCAGTAATGTACTCCCTTGGAGAAGGCCGCTGTGCCCAGAACAACACGATCATCATAACTACTACAAGTGGCAGTCTGGTTGTCATTCGATAGGACTATGTCCCGATGGGCCGAAGAGGGGTCGAAGGTGAACCAGGCCACTGTGCAGGAAGAATAAAGGCAGCTCAATAGCAGGAAAGGATGCAATAAAATTTAATTTTGCTTTATTTTAAGTAAATTTCTGCCCTCCTAAATTCCCACCATACTTTCAAGTGGGGAAGATATTCTTTCCTTGTTGTTCTAAACTAGTCTGTTTCACCTCAGAGATGACTGCATTTCAGTCAGAGGAGAAAAGTAAGAATGCTTTATGTTATTTACATAATCAGTAAAATTTGCAATGCATTTTTCAATCTATTTTGGATTAAAGGTGCTGTATAACTGTAAACCAGCCAACGTGTTTTGTCCTATCTGGGCCTGCCTTTTGGGATGTAAGCTCCCTGAAGAAGTGTCTCTGTTTGGGTCTGGTACATTGTTGAGCAAATTACTGCTGCACAAATAAGAGAGAAAAATAATTTGGCTCTGGACTTCCCCAAAGTCTGGGGCAGTTCAGATATGGGATTTGGTTCAGGCCTGTCTCTACTGAATTACTGTTTCATTGTGTGTCCAAGCTCATCATAACTGGGTTTCACTCTATTTTAAAAAAATTCTTTACAGCTAAATATTTTATACTGACATATTTTGACAACACTATATAAATACAGAGCATGATTATGGTATTTGCTTCAGGATTAATTTACAGTATTATTAATCAAGATGAACTTCTTGTGGTGCCCATATGGATGTCAAGTGTAATTAGATGGGAACACAGCATGAATTACCACCCAAGTCTTATCAAACACTCTTGTGAAATTAGTATCAGTAGTGAAGAAAACACTGAAACACCAAAGACAGAGAGAGAGGTGGAGACGAGGAGTGGCATATAGATATTCACAATGTACTCTAGAGCAAACACTATTTTAATTAAACCCAAAGCCTCAACAGGCAAATGCACTTGTATCATTTGAATCCTGGAGAGCTGCCAATAACTAAAACATGCCAAAAGTCTAAAGAGCTGGATTTTATTTTTCTTTTATCATTTTTGAGTATTTGCGGCAGGGGAAAGGGCTGGATTGAGAACCTCAGAGACTGCAGGCTTGATTTTCAATGAGGGCACAACACAGCCGCCGGCTGCATGCAGCTACAGTTGCACAAGTTCTTTCCCAGCACTAAATCCTGTGCATGTACCCAACTGATCCTAACACTGTGTGCAAGTGTTAGACTCCACAAATCTGCACACGCATACTACTGCTGGAAAGTGTGCACATGGAAATCACATGTACGCTCACCAAGGCCAAGGTCTGCTAATGGGGATCTGATATCTTCTATTTATCCACAGAAGGAGCAGCAGGAGTATGGGCATCCCCATCCTGCCCCACTAACGTACATCAGTCCTGTCCTGGAGTCTGCACAGGGCTGAGAGGGAAGCTCAGTCTCTAGGCACATTCAGTCCTGGGGCCCCTTCATGAAGGTTATTAAAACTCATAATGCCAAGTATAGTGGTGGCTGTGATGGAACGTGAATACCTGGCTGCTAGAAACTGGTGCTCTTTATTTTTTAATGATCTAAAACAAACTCACCGTCAGATGTCTGTAAAACAACTGTCTTGCTATAAGGACCAACTCCTGATGAATTAAAAGCTTTGACTCTTGCATTATAGGTACTGTTGAAATGAAGGCCATCAATTGTGCATAGGGTCTCCTTGCCAACATACACTTCCTGAGCATTCAAAAAGACAGGAACAAAGCTCATCACCTTCTTCCCAACAGAAGGTTTCACAGTCAGACTTTTAAACATAAGCTAAAAGTAAATATTGTTCAATGTTTAGGTGAATTTAGAATTTACATTATTATAGTAGGGATACTTACATCCAGTGAGGCTCAACATGGAGAAGAGAAGTCAGGAAAGAAAGGTGGAGGCAGCAAGAGTGAGACAAAGATTAAAAAGGGAAGTCTAAAATGTATAGTTTTGTTATTTCAAGAGGGCAGTCTCAATCCTCCTATGGGTATTGTTAATATACAGCAATGTAGTTTTGGAGCCTAAATCCAAACCACGAATACAGGGGCCGAAGCGGCTTATTTCTGAAGATAAAAAGAGCTTTGTATGTATCATTTGGCTATCCAACAATTAAGGGGGTAGAGGGAATGTGACAAATGGCTGCAAAGATCTGACTGGTACAAACACCAAGCAGGATGAGTCGTCATTTGGGGCACAAAGGGGATTGCCAGGAGTAATGGGATGAAATTATGAAAGAGAAAAATCTAAGCAAAATATAAGTGAGATCTGTCAGGCAATGTAAGAGTCTATAGGAATGAAGAAGAAACCACATTTTTAATTGGAGACTGGATAAAGCATTAGACAATCTCCAATAAGTGAAATTCTTTAATTTTTTGTTTTATTTTTTGGAAATTTTGGGATGTACTGGCCGCCGCTTCCAGCAGCTCCCATTGGCCCAGAGCAGTGAACCACGGCCAGTGGGAGCCGCGATCGGCCGGACCTGCGGACACGGCAGGTAAACAAACCGGCCCAGCCCGACAGGGGCTTTCCCTAAACAAGCGGCGTCCCAAGTTTGAGAAACACTGGACTAGATAATGGTGACAAGGTCCACATCTGAGAGGAAACACTGCAGCCTCCAAGCCAGATGCAGATGATAAAAAGCTGGTTGGGTCACTTCTATAATAGGACTGTTAAGCAGAAGTGGGGCTTGTAGATCACCTCTACATTGCAAAAATTAGTAACTAATGGCACACATATTCTTTCAAAGCGACTCATATAACCTCTGCCATCTACTGCTGCTTCCTCCAGCCCACCATCACCACTTCAGTCTTGTCTGAGTTGAGCTTCAGCCACTCACCCTCTTCTGTGACCATAGAAAGGATTTTGAGAACCTCAGATAAAAGCCAAATTTACCCAGAAAACCGTGAATAATAGAATTGTTCCATGATTACATTTCTTGACCTGAGTCATTGTTTGCTGGGTGAAGCCAACAGTGAAATCTGCAAAGGAACCTCTCCAATTCCTGGGCCATTTATACAATGGGTTCAACCCCAGCATACATTAGAGCAACCTTGGGGCTTCTCTATCCAACTCCAGTTTACTATATCCTGCAAGGGGCTATCAGCCAGCTGAGTACCACAGTAGTACACTGAACTTCCACCTTCCACCCTCACAAGCCCTCTGTCCCAGAGTCTGCAGGAGGGCAGCACAGAAACTGACTACACTAGTTAGAGACACCTCCATGCAAGGGGAATCCTTATCTGGAACGATCCAGCAGCTTTTTGGCCCCATTGCACTGCAGAAGCAGGAATGAATTAGAGAAACTGCCCTTCTACATCCATGTCCTTATGGAAGTTTAACAATAACACAGAGAGAACCCAAATAAATGCTGAATGAAGTCCTCACTCGGAATTGGCCGCCATCTCCATCATCAAGTTCCAAGATATACCCTTCCACTGGATTGTGGGTAAAGGGTGGCATCCTCCAGGCCAGTGTCACACTGTTGTTTCGGGTACAACACTTCTCCAGCTGCAGTAATGGGACTGGTGGCACTGTAATGGGAACTGAGTACAGATTAGTGTAATTCTGTCCTTACCCATCAGACTCTGTTGTCAGCAATATGATGATCCATCACTTCCCTCACCTCCCTTTTAATCCCCCCATTCTGCAAAGTAGCTGAAGTTACTTGGGGATAGAGCTGGTCAGAAAATGTGTTTTCCCCATAGAAAACTTCAATTTTTCAAATTCTATACCAAAAATTGTATCTGAAAACTGAAAAAAATTCAGCTGATACCAAATTATTTAGGACAAAAAAATAAAATTTTGATTTAGAAAATGCTGCCACAGTGCCTCATAGAAATTGTAGTTCAGGCACCACAGACATCCATTCTCCTCAATAGGCCAGACTCCCTGCCAGAATACATCACCCATGATGCACTACAGTCTCCCCTCTTACAGAGGGGAAGTGGTGCATGGGGTGAAGCGGGAGGGTGTCTCATGCTATCGTGCCTCATGGAACTTGTAGTGTGGCCTGGGAGCTCAGTCCATAGAGAAGACTGGAGATATGAAACAATCCAACTTCAACATCCATGAGGCACTGTGGAAGCCTATCCAAATTGAAATATTTCTGTATGGGGTTATTTAGTTTTTCAATGAAAAATTTAAATTTCTCACAGAAAGCAAATTTAACAAAATTTTTTGTGTCGTCAAAACCCCAATTTTTTGTTTAAAAAATGTTTCAGGAGAAACGTAGGGATACTATTAAAGAAAAATTGTTTCATTTGAATCTATTATCTGAATCACTGTGTTCAGGTAGAAAAAGGTGATTTTTACATTACAGGAGTCTGATGTTGGCTTCATCCATTTGGAAACTACAAAAGTAAGGGTGACGTTGTGGATGAGGGTATTGTCGGTACTGGCTGGGCCAGGAAAATGTTACTGTACCATTGACCGGGCTGATATTTTAAAAATAAAAATAAGCAAAGTGGAACATTCAGCCATGTTTCCATGAGGAGGGATCATGTATGTTATCTGTCTATGCCACTAAACTCAATTTACCTCTCTTCTCTAGCATCACAGCATCTTTCTGTTCTCCTTTCACTGGAATTAGTCAGCAAGAATCCTAATTTGGGGTGAATTTCACCCTTGTACAGAAGACTAGTGCAAGGCTTATGCACCACTTAAATCCCAGGGCTTTATTGGAGTATAGTGGCATGGAGGCCTTGGACTGGCCTTCTGCATGGGGCTGAATTTTACTATTAGGGCTAAGTTCTGCAAAGTGCTGGGTGCTTCCTGCAAGATGCTGAGCACTTTCAGCAAAGGGTGGATGTAGCCTCCCGATTCAACAGGTGCACTATACTAAACTGCTGAAGGGGTAGCAACGGCTAGCAGTAGCCCTCTCCGCCCTAGCACCGCTACCCTAATCCTGGCCTGGGAAGGAGGAGAGGCCCAGGGAGGGGTGGGGGATGAAGAACAAGCCTGCCCCTCACTCATATCACAGTGGCAGCTCCGGTCCCGTGGGTCTGGGTCCAGCTCCATACTCTGGGTGTTGTGACCTGGAGCTGGTACTACAGAGCGCAGAAGAATGAGTGTGGCTGACAGCTTTTAAAACAAACTATTAAAGGTGACCCCTCCCCCAAGTTGTGACATTTTTTGCCTCTATGATATTTAAAGAATACTTGGAAGTGTATAATAAATAAAAATCTGCTCGGTTTTTTTTACATTAGAGCTTGGGTCTTGTCTTCCCTGGAAGATGATATGGTAACTGGAGTACTAGTGAAATTGTGATATCACAACAGTCAAGAAACTCAATGCTTTGTAATTAGGAGGTGAAAGGAGTTTTAGTTGGACTGTTTAAAACTTCACAGTTTTTTTTGTTTGTTCTTGTTAACACAGATGTAATGTCAGTGACTAATGAACGAGTTGGAGAAAAGATGTCGTTGTTAAAGAGTCACACTCCTGCCACTTTAGTTAAAATGTGAAGTTCACAATAGATATCCAATGAGACCCCCCTCCCAGATCCCTTCACAAAACAAGAGGAAGATCAGATTCCTGACATTTCTAAGGTTTAAATCTAAGCAAAAAAATCCCAAAAATTTAAAAGAAAGTTTTCAAGTTTTATCCACCATAAAGAAGTGAAAAAAGCCACAAGCCCAATTAAAAAAAAAATCCTTTGACGGTCACCTTTAACCCTTAAAGAAGTAGTAATGCCATCTAGTTTTGCTATGTACTGTTAAATAGGTGAGACACAATTCTCACTCCTCCCTCCCCCTGACCCTTCTGGCCCAGGACACCTAGACTTCAATGTATATAACCCATATATTTTGAGGCAAAGACTTGGGGATCTGCTGTGTTATATGCCAGAAGTGGATGCACTTCAGAATTTGTGAAGTGATCCTTGTGCACCTCCAACCTACCACACATGGACGTTGTGAAACTTAGGGCCATACTATTCTGGAGGACTGCATGGCCACACAGTGGAGCAAGGGAGCGTAAGACCCACAACTTACCTCTCTACCCCTAACTAGGCCCCTGCATGGCCTCCCTGGATTTTGGGTCCAAGCATATAGGAGTAAGCAGTTGCTGCATGCCTGCTGCTAATCTCCTCCTCCCACCCCATGTAGGTAGGTGGGGAGTAAGTAGGAATGGGCAGAGTTTTGGCTCCACTTCCAGCCCTAGATGGCCTGGGTGGAGGGGGCAATGTGCTATGGATAAGAGCCAGTAGCAGATTGCCAGTCTACTGGAGAAAAGGAAGAAGGGGAAGGAATTGTGCCTCTCTGTCTACAAATACATGAAAGGGAGGCGAATTATTTAGGGCAGTACATTGGGCTGTACCTAAGAGCAATAACACACACTTTAAGAAAGGTAAATGTAGGCTAAGTATTTGGGGTGGGGTGGGGGGAGGAAGAGAACACTTAGCTGTTAAATTACAGAACTGTCGCATCGCTTGTGCCGTTTAAAACTATACTGTAGAAAGCACTAAAAAAATGCTGTACAGAACAATGCTGCCTTGGCAAGGAGATGGAGCAGATAACCAAACACGTTTTTTCCATCTCTAAATGCTGGGCTTCTATAAATGATGTAGGCAGGACATCCTTTGGGTACTAGATCAAGACTGTCACTGATGTTTCATGGCAAGTCAGAAGCTTAGCACACACAATTCAACTCATTCCATAGCCCCTCTTGAGCTGGATGTTCAAACAGGCGTGAAAGTAACTTACAGGACTTATCGGTACTGCCGGAGTCCTGAGGGGGGCGTGGTCTCATCCGGAAAAGGCGGGGCCTCAACTGGAAGAGGTGGGGTCTCTCAAGATTTAAAGGCCCTGGGGTACCGGCTGTTGCTGGGAGCCCCAGGGCCTTTAAATCAACCCAGGGCTCCCAGGCAAATTAAAGGGCCCGGGCTTCCAGCCACCGCAGAGCTCTGGGCCCTTTAAATCCCCACTGCAGCTCCAGCGGCGGAAAGCTCCAAGCCCTTTAAATCCTGGCCCCAGCCTGGCTGCCGAAGCTGCGGTGGGATTTAAAGGGCTCTGGGCTCTCCGCAGTGGCAGGGAGCTCCAAGCCCTTTAAATTCCGGCCCCAGCCCAGCCGCCGAAGCTGCGGGTGGGATTTAAAGGTCTCGGAGCTCCCTGGCGCTGCGGGGAGCCCAGAGCCCTTTTAATCCTGGCCGCGGAAGCTGGTGCGGTCTGGCACAGCGTACTGGCTCTTGCCAGCACGCCGTACTGGACCCTACTGGCTTATTTTCACCTGTGTTCAAAGGTTCTATTCTGCTGTTTGTCAACCTGACCAGCGAGCTGTACAATGACCTTTCCCCTAGGCTAGTCAGTAGAGGGATTATATTCAGCAAGACAACAGTCCAGTGAGAGATTCTGTAAACTTTAGGTCCCCCTAAATTAAATAAACAGAGATAAAACTAGGAATGAAGCCACTCCCTTGGATTTTCCAAATACCAAATTATTTCTTTGTGATGAGTCTGAGTTGAGAGAGACTTGTCAAGTTTGGGGTGGAGGGGGAAAGGAGAGACTCCCCATAGGAAGATGTGAGTGGGATGATCATGAGGGCTGGGTAGGGATGACAGGAGGGAGGTATACTCCTGTGGGAGGAGAACCAGACAGGTTGATATTTGGAGCCATCAGGGTGGAAAGAGGTGGTTGGTTTTTAAAGCTGTGTCAGGCTGGCAGAGAAGACCGCAGTGGGTGTGAGTCTTTCTAAAGCAGGGTTAGATATTGGACAGGAGCTACAGCAGAGGCAGTGTGAGTATGGGGGTTATCTCTGGATCACACCACATAGCAAGAAGCGGGTGGAGTTGGTGAAAGGGAATGGGGAAAAGATGGGCCACCACATGCCAAAAGTGATTTTAAGCATTTGTATCTATTCTTCCTTTTGCAACAAACAAACACTAATCCCATCAATATTCCAGCATTCAAGAACAAATCAAACCTGGATTAGATCTCTGTCCATGTCTTTAGTGAAAACAGAGAGAATGTGATGTACAAACACAGCTAGTCATGGAGAAGGGTAAGGATTTCAGACCATGGCAATCAGAAAATATAATGGAAGGAAGAGGATGGAGGTGAAGGAAAGAAATGTGGGCTAAATCAAAATGCCACCAAATATTAGAAACTGTGCATATCTTTCAGTGGATCAACATATCCCCTAGAGTGTTGAGGTATTGCTAACAGGCTAGCAAAGAGTCACTCCTGTCACTCATCGTTACAGTACAGTAACTCCTCACTTAAAGTCGTCCCGCTTTACGTTCTTTCGTTGTTACGTTGCTGCTCAATTAGGGAGCATACTCATTTAAAGTTGTGCAATGCTCCACTCTTATGTTGTTTGGCTGCCTGCTTTCTCCACAGCTGGCAGCCTCCCTACGGCCCCCTCCCCCCAGCGCCTCCCGCCTGCCGGCAGACTCTGCAGATCAGCGCCTTCCCTCTCCTCCCCCCGCCTCCTGCCTGCGGCAATCAGCTGACTTGAGGCGTTTTGGAGGCAGAAGGGAGGGTGGAGGAGCGAGGACTCGGCACACAGGCTCCCCCACCTTCCTGCCGGCAGCCATCAGTTGGTTTGTGGCATTCGGGAGGCAGGGGAGGCGCGCCGAGTCCTTGCTCCTCCCCCCCTCCCTCCTGCCTCCAAAACGCCGCAAGCCAGCTGACTGCCGCCAGCAGGAGGCAGGGGAGGGAGTGGAGGTGCGCCGAGTCCTTGCTTCTCCCACCTCCCTCCTGCCTGGGGCAATCAGCTGGCTTGCTGCGTTCGGGAGGCAGGGGACGGAGGGGGAGCGAGGGGAGGGAGCCTGTGTGCCGAGTCCTCGCTCCTTCCCCCTCCCTCCTGCTTCCAAAACGCCACAAGCCAGCTGATTGCCCCGGCAGAAGGGAGGGGGGAGGAGCGAGGACTTGGCGCGCCTCTCCCCTCCCTCTCCTGCGTGGCAATCAGCTGGCTTGGCATTTAGAAGGGAGGGGAGGGAGAGGGGAGGAGCCAGGACGCAGCGAGCGAAGTAAAGGGGGAGGAGTTGGGGGGGAGAAGAGATGGGTCAAGGGTGAGGGCTTGGGGGAAGGCATGGAGTGGGCAGGCTGAAGGTTGAACCCCCTGCCTCTGGTGCTTGCAGAGTAGGGGAAGCTGCCCTGGAACCTAACCCCCCCTATTTACATTAATTCTTATGGGGAAATTGGATTCACTTAACATCGTCTCACTTAAAGTTGCATTTTTCAGGAACATAACTACAACATTAAGTGAGGAGTTACTGTACCACACTTGTGCTTTCTGTGCAGTAAATCTGCAACTGATTACATTTCTCAATGTTAAAGAAACTCTGCCTGATCATTATTTACTGAGATTAGTTTTGGATCTGAGGCTTATCCTTAGACCACCAGTAAGATATATGCACAAGTCAACACCAGGGCTAATTTAATACAATCTGATCTCATTTTCATTCTGCTTTGTCTAACACAGTGAATCGATGTTTGTTTATGAGCAGGCATTCACCTCCCACTGACCTGTGCAAGCTCAGTGATGTTGAATGAGGCGAGGCCAGAGGTTTGAAAAAAGATTTCAGAAATTCAGACATCAACAAGTGCTGATGACAATATTCCATTCCTCTCGGGTGAAGTTACCCCTCGCAGTTCTCCCCTTCCTCCCTGTCCCACCTCTCAGCTTCCTTATTTCAACATGGACAACTTCCTCCAGTTTCCAATCTTCAGATACCAGGGTGAAAATAAATATATAGGAAAAAACAACTTGCAGTTAAAAGGGTCAGTCTGGAACTTTTTCCCTTGGGACTGTACCCGATCTCCCATTGTGGTTTAGCTCTGAAAGTCATTAAAATGCATTCAGAATCTGCTGTTGCCAGACCAAACAACACAGAGAGTTGGTAGAATTTCCATATGACACCAAAACGGTTGGCAAAGATTTATTGCTATCTGGGGCAATGTGGTGAATGGGACTGGAAAAAGAGGAGCTGGTTTCAGGAGGGGCATATATTTTTGTGAGACTACTGGTTCAGGAATGCAAGCCTAGGGGTTGCTCTGTATTTAACTTATGGATAAATAGCAAAGCCTCAACATGTTATGCTGGCTTCCCAGTTATTTATAAAGCTCTGTTTCTTACCACTTTGGTTTTTGGCTAGTGAAACATGGCCATTTATTTTGAAATAATCCCTTCCATTTCTACATGCAGGACCATCTGGATAGGGGGCACTTCAGATTCTCAATATGTGAATGAGATGATAGTGTAAAGTTGGTTTTAAATGTTTTAGGCACTAAGGAATCAGTGGGGAAGGGAGAGACTTTACAGAAGGAATGAGCGTCCACGTTAGCACCGGCTTGCTGACACAGAAAAGTTTTTTGGGGCAAGCCATCACATACTGGGGCAGGCTGGACATGGACAGATGTCAGGAATACAAAGGTACCTTTCCATCTGGTATGGAATGGAAATGAACTGGGGGAGAAAAGGGTTGAGATCACAAAAATAAAGTCCAGTAAATACCAACATGTCTATACATCAATCACAGGGTGTGGCTGCAACTCAAGTGCACATACCTGAACTAGCTTTAATCTAGCTACCTTGGGACCTGGAGAGCCTGCAGCAGGGTGCATTTCAGTGCTGGCTACCACTGTGAATAATTATCCAGGGTGCAGTGTGGGCTTGTTCAGCCCATGTTGAAGTGCACACTGCACAGATTCACTGCTCAGAACCCGAGGTAGCTAGATTATAGCTAGCTTGGGTATGTCTACTTGAGCTGAGTCACACCCCATGATTGCAGTATAAACATACCCTATACGGTTAAATAGAAATAGGCACACAGCCAAAAATTTCATTCATATATATATATATACACACATACATATACACACACACACACACATATATATATATATATATATGTTTGTGTGTGTGTATATATATATATATATATATATGAATGAAATTTTTGGGGTGTGACTCAGCTCAAGTAGACATAAAATATGTCTCTCTATATGTCAAACAATTCCTATCTTCCTGTGATTGTACATTTATTTAGAACTAGAATACGGCTTGTACTACTTGATCACACAGCATAAGGGGAAGTAAGAGCCTTCCCTATGCCCCTGAAAGGGCTAGCTGGTCCTTGGGTACAGGTCCCAAGGAGAAAGCAGGTGCTACATGCCCACTATTCCCCACCAATGCAGGTGGGCAGAGAGTGGGCACAGCCTTGATTCTACCCTCCAAATGCACAAGCGAGTGGAGGTGACATGGCGTAGAGCAGGAAGGGAGGGAGAGTGATTTTCTGCAGGTTGTAAATTAAAAAATGATGAATGTCTGGAAGCCAAAAATCTAAGGTGTTCCCATCTCAGGTACTCTCTGGGTTGCTTAGCTGTTTGGAATGCATGAGTGGCTTAGTTAAATTCATTATTAGTTGTTCAGGGGGGACTATAAACCACTATTAAATTTAGATTGATTAAAACACCAGTCTAAGTTGACAACTGACTCCTCTGCATATAACACTCAGGCCTGGTCTACACTAAGAAGGGGGTTCGAATTAGGGTACGCAAATTCAGCTACGTGAATAGCGTAGCTGAATTCGAAGTACCCTAATTCGAACAACTCACCCGTCCAGACGCGGCGGGGTCGAACTCCGTGGCTCCCCTGTCGACTCCGCCAACTCCTTCTGCCGAGGTGGAGTACCGGAGTCGACCGCGGTGCTTCCGGAGTTCGAACTATCGCGTCTAGATCAGACGCGATAGTTCGAACTCCAAAAAGTCGAACTCTCCGCGTCGAACCGGCAGGTAAGTGTAGACGTACCCTCAGAAAGACTTTCTCAGTTACATTTTAAATCTCATGCCTTGTGCTCTCGCTTCTATTTTTCTTGCTGTTAAATTTTTAAAGGGGCAATTTACTGATGTTTTTAGAGTGGCTTCATTAATATAACCCATTTATGCTGAGATGCAATCCCCTCTCAAAGAGCTTATTTTGGCCTTTAACTATTTATCTGAATTCAACAATTTCCATTGTTTCTCCAAGGATTTATCTGTCAAATTAGCCACTCTGTTCGCATTTGCTTGCGCATGTTTCAGTTCAGAACTAAGCCTACAAAGAACAGATAAATTATTAGATGAACATGAATCCTCATGTTTATGGATTGCTCTTGTGGAATCAGAGAAAAACAAAATTATTTTCAACCCATCCAATACTTTCTGGTAGACTCTTCCGTGTCTTCCACATGTATCCTTAGGCCTGGATTCAAAGCCTATTGAAGTCCATGGAAACATTCCCACTGATCTTGATGGGCTTTAGATCAGGCCCCTACAAAATGTCTGTCTATCTGTCCATATATCCAGTTTGGATGTGCCTGTGTCCCTGGTATCCAAGCTCCAAGCACAACGTTTAAAATTGCATTACAGTGTTTTTTGCAAATGGCACCTATTCTCTACCAGCTCCTATTTTCAGCCATTTTTAGCTTAACTTCCCGCCCCGGCCTTCCTTTTGTTCTCCCTTCCCTGACCACAGGAAACAAACATCACCAGGCTGCTTTTCTGTCATTGTTATTGAGGGAGGCCTTGTACAAATGATGGGTTTTGCAATTTGTCCTATAGACAGTCAGGCTTGAGCTTATCCTGATCTTTGGTGTTAAGGAATTCCATAGCCAATGACCTTCCATGGTAATTTCTTGCCCATACCTCCAAAAGCTTTTTCTTGGGCTCTGGCAACTTCAGTATCCCCACTGAGCATAACTATCATGGTGGTTCTGCCTTACTGAGGCCTTGTCTTCATTACCACATTAAATCGGCGCCGGTAGCACGTCTGATGAAGATACATTATGCTGATGGGAGAGCGCTCTCTCATTGATGCCACCTAATTACACCACCTCAACAAGAGGCAGAAGCTATGTCGAGTTAAGTTACATTACTCAGGGTAGTGTTTTTTTCATGCCCCTGAGCAACATAACTTACATCGACTTAAGCGGTAGTGTAGACAAGTCCTGAGAGTAAGAAGTGACTCATTTGCCACTGATGATACTCTTGCTGACATGTTGGTAATTAGAGTTGGTTGAAAATTTTTCAGTGAAACTGTTTTCTGTCCAAAAAATGCTGTTTTGTCAAAACCTAAAACGTTTTGTGGAAACTAATCAGTTTTGACAAAAGTTTGAGGGTGGGAGGAAGAGAGAGAGAGCAAGTTCACTCAGAGTAGCCAATAGTGTGGTGGTTAGGGCACACATCTAGGATATAGAAGACTGGGGTTCAAGTCAATGTCCTAATCACTGGGCTATATAGTCAGTCTTGTGCTTTCTCTCCTGTTGAAACTGTTGCACCTTGTATAAGTCATTCAATATCAATTGCTCCAGAGTGATACTGACTATATAGGCCAGTGGGTAGGGCACTGACCCAGTTGTGATTCAGACAGAGCAAGGATTTGAACCTGAGTCTCCCACATCCCAGCCTTTTGGCTCTTCAGGGCTGGCCTCTTGCCCATGTTTTCACAATAAAATTTTGAAACCTCAACATTGTCCATAAAAGGCAACTGTGGTTTTCTACCCAGCCCTATCGGCAACTCATTTTTAATTAACTGTATTAAACTTGTTAATGCTACACAAAGGAGCTAAGTTGTTTTCAAGTTCATATTGACACCAGTGTCTTCACCACCTTCAAAACAGACAGATGGTCTTTGTCTGAAACTTTTATCTTTTCAAATCTTTAACTTCACCTAATTTCACTGTCTGAGCTTGTCTGGGTCACTTGAGGTGAGGTGAAAGCACTCCTTGGTAAATTCATGTTTGATTAAGAGAAGACAAAAATAACTATCCATAAATTGCAACTAGTTTCTCTTTCTCCCCACCTTCCTTCACCTCTCCCTCTACAGTTTCAAAGCAGACATGAAAAAAATAAAAATCAAATCACAAAAGCTCACCCCTACATTTCATCTGAATAAAATCCAGCTGGTGAATTGACTGTAGTAAAGGTTCACTATCCAGAGTCAGGTCAAATTCAGCTGATACTTTTGGTTCCAAGGCTCCTTTGACCCACTGTTCCTGAGACACCTGAACACGTTTGATTAAAGCATCTGAAATCTTAAAAAGAACATTAGGCTTTTAGTGAAACTGCAAATGCAAAAATAGACCAGAATAAGTTAGAAGTGACAGATCTGAATGACTATGCTACATCATACAAAGTGACTGTGAGCCTCATGGCCTAATTGAAGCAGGGCACGTGGTAATTTTGCTGTGAGTTCCATGTGTGTTGCATCTTCCCATGTTGTCTTTTCAAAGCAAATCCCCTGCGAGAGTTGGAAAAGCTAGTTTTCTTTGAAAAGAAGCTTTGTGGAACAGGGCTGGGGATGTATCTTAACTGCTTGAGAGCCACACAGAAAGCGGTGTTTCCTCTCTGATCTGCATGGCAGCTGTCTTGATGTCTCGTTTCATCTCCGTGAATAGAAGGGAAATTTCTGACACTAGAAAGCTTTTTAATTTAGCAAAGTCTAGCAGACAGAAATTGAAGCTAGAACAATTCAAACTGGAAATAAGGTGCCCATTTTTAACAGTGAGGAGAATTAACCATTGGAACAGCTCTCCAAAGGGTGAGGTTGATTCTCCATTAAATTAAGATTGGATGCCACTCTTAAAGCTCTGCTCTAGTTCAACCACAAGCTATTAGGGCTTGATGAATACTGTCAAGGTAAGTATTGACCCCCTTCTGTTGGGTTTGTAATGGTAACCATGAAAAGACCTTATAATTTCCAGAAACAACTTAATAAATCCACATTGAATGGCAAACTAGAGAAAGTCAGAAGAAAGCATGTCAGTATGGAGATTTCATTATAATAGCTGAGCCTAAATGATCAGATAGTAACTCTTTACACTTGGCAAAGGGAGGAAGGATAGCTCAGTGGTTTGAGCATTGGCCTGCTAAACCCAGGGTTATGAGTTCAATCCTTGAGGGGGCCACTTAGGGATCTGGGGCAAAAATTGGTCCTGCTAGTGAAGGCAGGGGCTGGACTCGATGACCTTTTGAGGTCCCTTCCAGTTGTAGGAGATTGGTATATCTCCAATTATTACCTTTATTACCTTAGGAAGAAGACACCTGCTGGTCACCGTGTTTTCTTTTGTAATTGACCCAGGATCATCCCCAAAATCCTTATTCAGCTATTATTTAGTTCTTGCGGAGGCAAAACTCCAATAGGCCAAATCCTGAGACAAGGAAACTGCAGATGTTCAGAACCTCTCAGAGTTTGGCACATAGCTTCAGTGAAGACTGAGTAATATTTAGCTCTATTAAAATACCATGGTAAATGGTAGTTTGGATCAAAGAAACTATTTAGACTTTTCCATGTGTTAATTTGGGGTTAGACTGTGCTATGGACTAATTGCCCATGTGGGGGTACCTGTAACCCCCATCCTTTATATCCCTACATGGGTTATCTGGGAGCAGAAGAGAGAATAAAACTAAGGTTTCTGATACGTGCTTTGGTTTTCCTGTCTCCAGACATTACATCATGTTTCTTTCCCAGAGTCAGGAATAGAACCAAGCATCCTCATCTCCAATATTAACTGCTATCTAGCGAAGAGTTATATAACCCACTGTCAAGGCCACCTTTACAGGCTGGTCCACAGAGAGAACAGTAATTACATCTGTAGTTCAAGCGGTAAAGGTCTGTGCCGAGGATCTAGAACACCAGGGTTCTATCCTGATGATGCCTCAGATTAGGGGACTTTATGGCTGCATGTGACAAGGATTTGATTTCCCAGTTTTCATTTTAAACGGTGGTTTAATTAATTCACACAGTGAGAAAATAATCCTTTAAACCAACTGTTCTTAAACTTTAGCAACCCAAGGACCCCCATTTTGATTTAACAGTTTTCACAAACACCCCCCTCCCGGCCCCCCGAGTCCTCTGCTCAACCCCAGGCCCTGCCCCCACTCCACCCCTTCCCGCAAGGCCCCACTCTCTTCCCAGCCCCGCTCCACCCCTGCCCCTCCTCTTCTCCACCTCTTTCCACCCCCTCCCCTGAGCATTCCCTGTCTCCGCTCCTCCTCCTCCCTTCCAGCACCTCCTGCATGCCGCTGGCTGTTCCCCTGCGTGCAGGAGGCACAGGGAGGGGGGGAGGAGTTGAACAGCGGGGCTGGTGGACCCCCTGGAGTACCTTTGCAGACCATTTGAGAAATGCTGCTTTAAATGAAGTCTCATAATCTAGAAAACATCATCATCTGTAAATTAGGTTTGACATGCAATAAGATAGGTGTTCCATATCTGCATCAAAATTGGCACCCATTTTGCACTCACACACTTGGCAGGTTTGACGCTTGAGAGGTATGGTGCCAGGAAGGGGACATATCAGGAGCAAGCTGGAGGCTTGGAATATCAATGGTATAAGGTCTCTAGGCTGCTCTAACTAACTGACACTAGGACTGGGTTGGTGCAAAAATCAGGAAGCCATAACCAGTTCCCTGATGGTCCCCTACCCCATTCCACTGCAAAGACAGCAGGCTGGGCAAAGGGGAAAATGGATCTTCCATATCCATTCAAATCTTGGCCTCTACTTAAACTACCAACAAGAGTACCAACTATGTTGGAGTTTTTTTGGGTGATGCAGACCCTTGTCTATGGGGAAATGCATAGATGCCACAAAATCATTTCCTATTAGCCACCAAATTGTAATAATTTCTAGGTATTATATTGACAAGGACAGAATGTGAACCTGCAGCTGACAGACTCCATAGCCCATTTCCAAGCCATTAAGCCAAACACTCCACCATAGCAAGTTTTACATTCCTGTATAATCTTTTTGTTTCTTCACAAGAGTAAAAAAGAAAATACCTGTAAAAAACCAGAGGGATCATTTTCTTTGATTACTTCCAGACAGTATTCCATAAGCCCTGTTGACTGACGTAGCTTCAGAGTACAGTGATTTATTTGGTCCCAAACAACCTGCAAATGAAAAGCTCAGAACATTTATGATAATCGTCTCAGCCTTCACTGAATCAAGTAAATTATTTCAGAAGCAGCAGCCGTGAATGGAAGAGAGTGTTAAAGCAATGTTTGTTTTAGCTGTCATATGGGTATTACCCCATCTGCATCAGCTACACTTCTTTGCCCTGTATTGTAAATACTGATAATTAGTTTGGCAAAATGTCATGTACAGGGAATCTCAATTATCAGAGCAGATTAAGTGTTGAATACCCAGGTCTGCTCATGGCTGAAGGAGTTAGGATCAAATGGGTGTAGAATTTGTTCACTGAACATGCAACCATACTTCCATTAAAATTTGAGCTTTTAATAACAAAATAACTTAAACCCAATATATTAAACAGGATAACTATGAGGACTACTGGGCCATCTATATTCTATCATTCCCTTCACAATTTACAGTAGACCCTTGTTCATCCAGAGGAAAAGAATAAGAAAGGCACATCTCTCATTTTTCTGCAATTTTGGACTTGTTTCTGCTCTCATCAGGAGTAAGTCCACTGCAGCCTATGGAGTTATTCAAGGTAAAAATGGTGTAAGTGAGAGGAGAATGAGGCCTTTTAGTGGGACATCACTAATTTAGGAAGTTGTGAGAGCGGGGTTCCCGGAACACCGAGCTGAAGCAGTCTGTCCATTCCCTCTACATTGTGTTAATCAGACAATAGAAAAAAAATCTAAAATATTTGTAATGACCCAGAACTTGTAATATCTTCAAATACAGAGCTATGAGCTGCATGAAATTTCACCACAAAGAACCCTACTGACCACCACTCCAATCAGCCAGTTACATTTTCTCTTTCCTTCCCCTTTCTCTTAAGAAGAGAGTGAAAAAGGATCTCAGGATGTCTCTCATGGACACTTGAGATTCTGAAGGTTTAAAAAAATGGACTAAATCCTGAAATTTTTATTCAGTCCTTTCCCGAACAAGATTGCTTCCACTTGGTCAAAACCAGAGAGGTAATGAGTGCTTGAACTGCCCGTTGATTTCAGTGGGATCAGTTGAGATTACTTAGCACCTGTCAGGATTTGACCCATAAACTTCAATAAGAGTATTGCCTAAAGTTTGAAGCACCAATTCAGCAAGTTACTTAAGCACATGCCTAACTTTAAACACATGAATAATTCCATTGAAGTCATGCTTACGTATCTTGTTAAACTTGGGCCTGAATAAGGACTTCAAGATCTGGTCAATGGGAATTTTAACTGAATAAGGACTTCAGGACTTAGCCTAATGTGCATTAACTCTAGGCTAAAGAGTCACTTCAATAGAAATATTTGTAGCCACACTCTCTGGAATGCTTGCAACTCATAATAGTTGTACTCACCTTTAATTTGTGCTCACGCTCTTTGGTAACTTTTGTGAGCAGTTTTGCCTTTTGACGAGTTAATGCATCAACCAGGGCATCACACTGAGCAACCAGACAAGCTTCATAATCCAACCCATTCTCCTAGAAGAAGGTGACAATCATATTCATCTATGAAAATGATTTTTTTGCAGTAAAAGCTGTTATTTACCCAACCCAATATACATGTTTTACATTTAGAAAATGTTTCCTTTCAAGAGTTTGGCATGTCATGTTTCCTTTGTGATTCCATTACATATTGCACTGTTAACAACTGCTGGCTACAAAATGCCTTAAGGGACACTGTCAAGATGATCATGCTACAAAATTGATTTATTGTAACCCCTTAATATACTAGCATTTTCCAGACAAATGAATGCTTGGGAGTCTCTATGTATTATTAAAATATCGTTCCAAATTCTGCTCTCAGTTACCTCACTGAAACTCCTTTGAAATCAGGGGGGTTGCACCATAGTAACTTGAGCAGAATGGAGTCCACAGACTGATCCCAAGGGGAATAAACCAAGACTAAGTAGAATTCTTGAGATTGTGGTATATTGCCTCAAGATGAAGGCTGAGAGCAATATGCACAATGAAAGGAACAATTTTAACCTGAGCACTTTTTTTTGAGCTTCTTGTAGTTAGTACATGCTTATATCTTCCCTGGAAACATGAATTTGGTTAGCCTTTTAAAAATAATACACTGTAGTTTTAGTCACATGGACCAGCAGAAGGCCTATGCAGCACTTTTGTCAGAGCTTAAGTGGGATTTAAATAGCACTGGGCTTTGGGCTGGTCCTCTGCACACAGCTGAATTTCACTCCCATGGAATTCACAACATAAGACTGGTTTAAATGGAAGTCATCATACAAGCTAAGCAGCTGCTTGAGGAGGGGAAGGAAGCCTTCATGCTCCTGTTTCCAGGAGACACTGGGCTGTCTAACTAGCTTCTCCCCAAACCCCAGTTCAGCACTTAAGCTTTAGTGTGCTTAACTTTAAGCATGTGCTTAAATCCTATTTAAATCAATGTCTCTCTCTGTTTCCCCCTTGGATTATATTTTACTAATCTGATTTGTCCACTTGGCCAAAATTAGATTTATCCTATTGCCTTCCTAAAGGTTGGAGGACAATTCTCTACATTTGATATAGTCACTGATATCCACTTCTAACAAGCTGGCCACTGTGGTAGTCAGTTTTCCCAGGACAAGTATAGCTGGCAAAGTTCTCCATTGTCGTCTTCTTAGAACCCCAATTCAGCAAAGCATTTAAGCATGTGCTTAACTTTAAGCTTAAATCCCACTGAATCAATAGAGAGTCTCAGGGAAGAACTCATCTGTCAACAGATATAAACACTGGTTCACCTCATGTGGGCATTTACACCTGTGTAAAGTGGGTGTGAAATACTACCTGTCTGATGAGGAGAGTTTTACATGCACTTTGCATTAGAGTAAATGACTCCAAAGTGAAAAACAGTGGAAAATTAGGCCCAGTGATGATAGAGAGATAAAGTTACCAAAGGATTTACAGTATTTTTAGACCATTAACCTATCCATTTCTCTGACAAAGTTCTCTTTGAAATCAGTTATTAAAACCACAAATGTTACTTTTCCAGGAATTAATTCCTGAATGCTTTTAGGCTTTAAATATAAATCTATGAATGTGCACAATTTGCTGCCCCAGTATGTATGGGTTATACACAATGCTTTGTTTATGTTAGGGACTACATGTATGTCTCTTTATCGCTGGAAAAAAATCAGTTTTAGAAAAAGATGGTTTGCCAATTTTAGTTCATTGTTCTGGAGCCATTGCCAAGATAAATTAGGTTTAAATAGGCATATTGTCTTAAGATGCAAGTGCCATCTCTTCTACAAAGTATCCCTACTTTGGGATATCAATAAGCATTGGTGCCAAATCCCTCTAGTCTCGATCTTTCCTGTTGACTTGATTCAAGTGACAGAAGGGACATCTAGACAGGAAAAGAAAATGAAATTTAGCTCTATAGTCAATGAGCCCAATTCTCTTCTTTCTTATACCCCTTTTGCACCAATATAACTCCATTGACTTTGACAGTTTCTCCTGATTTACACCAATATTAGAGCAGCATCAAGCCTCTGCTCTCATTTACACTGCCACAAATCAGGAATATCTCTACTGAAGTCATTGGAGTTACCTTACAGTAAAAATAGTGTAAGTGAGAGGAGAATCAGGCTCTGCATAGCTATCCCTTACACATGCACACGTTACTTATGCCCATCTTTTTCCCTTTGTTTCAGCTTTTCTCTTCCCCTCTATTTATTTCAATCTACCTCCGTTTTTAGATTAAATTTTATTACCCTCATCCTCACACCCTAAGCAAGAGGTGGGCAAACTACAGCCCACGGGCCACATCCGGCCCCTGAGCTCCTGGCCCGGGAGGCTAGCCCCTGGCCCTTCCCCTGCTGCACCTCAGCTTGCTCCGCCGCTGGCGCAATGCTCTAGGTGGCGGGGCAGTGAGCTTCTGGGGCAGTGCAGCTGCAGAACTCGGCCTGACCCAGTGCTGTGCTCCGCGGTGGCAATGGCATGACTGGCTCCAGCCAGACAGTGTGGCTGTCGCGCCACCAGCCACCAGTGCTCCAGGCAGCGCGCTAAGGGGGAAGGGAGCAGGGGGTTGGACAGAGGTCAGGGGAGTTTGGGAGGGTGGGCGAGAGCAGGGATAGGGGTCGGGGCAGTCAGACGGCGAGGAACAGGGGGGTTGAATGGGGGCAGAGGTCCCAGGGGGGCAGTCAGGAATGAGAGGAGGGGTTGGATGGGGCAGCAGGGGGCAGTCAGGGGCAAGGGTTCCGGGGGCGGTCAGGGGACAGGGAGAAGGGGTGTTTGGATGGGGCAGGGGTTCCCAGGGGGCAGTCAGGAAGGAGGGGGGATTGGATGGGGAGGCGGTGGGCAGTCAGGGGCAGGGGTCCCGGAGGCAGTCAAGGGACAGGGAGAAGGGGTGGTTGGATGGGGCAGGGGTCCCGGGGGAGGCAGTCAGGAATGAGCAGAGGGGTTGGATGGGATGGTGGGAGGCAGTCAGGGGACAGAGAGAAGGGGTGGTTGGATGGGGCAGGGGTCCCGGGTGGGCCATCAGGAATGAGAGGAGAGGATGGATGGGGCGGCGGGGGGCAGTCAGGAGCAGGGGTTCTGGGGGCGGTCAGGGAGCGGATGGGAGTGGATGGGGCAGGGGTCCCAGGGGGGCATCAGGGAATGGGAGGGTTGGATGGGGAAGGAGTTCTGGGGTGGGTGGATGGAGGGGGGGGCAGGCCACAACCCCCTCCCCTAACTGGCCCTCCATACAATTTCCAAAACCCGATGCAGCCCTCAGGCAAAAAAGTTTGCCCGCCCTTGCCCTAAGCCATGATTCATGCAGCCCTCTCTCTGATTAAGGAGAGAAAGAACATTCTTCCCCGGGAGCTGAATGCACCGCCTCTTTGGCTAGGTCTATACTGCAGGCACAGGCTCGGTGTAGCTCGAGCTGACATACCCAAGAGAGCTATGTCCCAGAACAGTGAAGCTGCAGTGGTGTATGCTTCAGTGCAGCCTAGTCCTGTGAGAATCACCCATGGTTCTCTGCTAGCATGTGGAGCAAGGGACCAAGCTTGGGCTGAACTTAGATGAGCTACAACTAGACCACAGGTTAGCTCCAGCCCCTTTCTGCTTGTATCTGTCCCTCCTCTACTTGGGTTATACCCCCCTGTGCCTTCACTTTGTCTTTCACAAGATGATAGGGAAACGTTGGTTTCTGCACAGAACTTGAGTCAGAATGAGTGCTCTTGTGGGTGCTCCTGTCATGGGGACTACACCCCCACTCCCACCCCCCAGTACTACTTGCAGCAGATGGGAGTGAAAATCATATAATGACAGCAACAAGGCCCCTTAGAGAGTCAGGAAAGAGGTAGTGAGGGCAATTAGGCAGGTTTTGAAGAGTGTGAGAAGAACAGCGTAAGGGACTTGAAAGTGACCTAAGAAGAGAAAAAAGAGAGAAGAAAAGCAAAAATCCACAGTCAGGGAAAAAAATAAGAGCAGAGAAAGAAAAAGGAGGCCATGAACCCAAGAGTAAGAGCACAGCTCTCTCTTGCTAAGCAAGGGAGTAAAGGGTTTGACTTGCTGTCTGGCTTGTATGGTGTTTAAATACAATGATAAAAACTACACATCTTTTACTCCATTGAGCAAATGTTTGCGTGTAAGACAGTTCTGCTGAGGAGTGAAAGTGGGAAGCTGCCAGTACTGAGCAGGGCTGGCTCCAGGGTTTTTGCCACCCTAAGCGGCAAAAAAAAAAAAAAAGCCATGATCGAGATCTGCAGGAGCTCTACCTTCACCACTTCAGTCTTCGGCGGCAGGTCCTTCGCTCCAAGAAGGACTGAGGGACCTGCCGCTGAAGATCCTTCCCCGTGGCCGCCCCAAGCACCTGCTTGCTGGGCTGGTGCCTAGAGCCGGCCCCAGTACTGAGGTATTTATTAGAGACAACCAGAATCACGTTTCTCATCTCAGGCCATGGATCTGAATTCAAACATTCCCAGTGTTCTGATTTGTTCAGATTTTGTGTTCTGGTTTAGACCCATTATAGAGATAGGCCCATGATGTGGAGTTCAGTCCAACTCCAGATTCAAATTTCCTCAAAATTCAGAGGGTGGGGATTAGCTGCAGGTTTCTACTTTGGGTTCACCTCTAGGATTTTAGTAACATGGGGTGGAGATTCAGGGGGTCATAGTCACGAATACCAGAACAGACAAATTCTGGTCATTCAACTCTAACTACGACAATACAATTATGCATAACAATTTGCCAGTGTTTCTGTTCATATGCATTAAAGAATTTTACAGCACAGTTTTAAATATTTGTAAATATTCATCTTTAGGTTTCAAAAGGGTAAAAGTAGCTACTGAGGGGAGCTAGGTGACCCAGTGGATCAGTAATGGACTATGGAGTCCTTCACCTGCAGCTCACTGCTTCAGAGCTATTCAATGTGTATAGTGAGTGGCTGAAGTTCATTACCATCTGACAGCTGTTTGGTGGCCTAAGGGACATGAGTTGGTGGTTTAGGCCAGTTCCTATCAGTCAGTTATCCATATCACTTTTAAAAAATAAATTAATCTCCCTTACTGGCGCATCTAGCAGAGCAACAAAGGAATGCAAAGGGTGGGGGATACAACATTCTGTGGCACTTTGCATATGTTGGCACCCTTTCTGCGCACAGCAGGAACTGGGGATTGCTCACTGATGACCAAAGGGTCAGAAGTAAAGCAGACAGCACACAGTGGGTAGACCACAGAAGCCATGCTAGAAAAAATCACTAGTTAGAACAATAATAATCCTCCCCTAGTGCCCTGGTGAGTCAGTATAGGGAAGCAGGCACTGCTGCTGCATGTCCCAGACATGTTCTCTGGGTAGACAGAGAGGTGAAAATTCCTAATATCCAGCAACTTTCATGAGCCTATATTCACTTGAAAAAAACAATTGAGTTTCACACTGGTTTTGTGCTCTTGTAGTGCAAATATAAATGTGTGTTTTAAAAGACATTAATTAGTCTTTTGCTCATTGTAATGAGTCGAAATCCAATGATCAGAGCTGAACAGAAACATACACAACAATAATTTCCACACAAACTCCCTCCCTCCCCACATTCATTTTGGCACTGCTTGTGCCCTTTTTGTATTTTGACTTTCCACAAATATCCTAACAATTAAAATACAAGAATGTTCTCAGAAACAGCATAATTTAAGCAAATGTTAGACTATTCACAGGTAGTAAGTTTGGAATTTGTAAAAATTCGTATTTTTACCAAAAGCCTGACTCTAAGAATTACACTCATCCAGTATGTGAACAGAAACACACCATACAACCAATAAGTCCAATCAGAAACTAAACAACACAGTTCAAATTTCCAATTCTTGCAACAAATGGCATACAATCTACAGGCCAACAAATATTTGTAGACATTAATTGATGAATAATTTTGCCTAACAAATACATTCAAGAAAAGAGTGTGTTATTCCAGGCAATCTGTGAACAGCAAGAGACTAAAGTCATCAAATAAATTATGCACTCAGCTCTAATGATTATTGTATTATCAAAACAAGTAGTATACAATTACCTGTATCTGCTGTAATATATTTTTCAGCTGAACCAAAAATTCTTTAGCTTCCTTTGCTTTATCTGAAACACCATTTAAAGCCTGAGACAACTGTGTCTGTAAGAAACAGAATTTAAAATGAAAAAATTAGAGATAAAATGCAAATGAATTGCAAAAAAATGCAAATACTAATCCTTACTTCTTACAATTAAATGTTAAAAGGCTTACTTGGCGTCACATGCATTCTTACTTGCACAGAGGATTTGTGCTAGAAAATAATAAGTTAGCATTTCAATTGTAAGAGATTTAGTAAGGGTGAATCTCTGTGTGGGTAGTCAGTTATTGTCTCCATTTTCCATTTAAATGTAATGACTAGCTAAGTCACAACACTTACAAAAGCCTGAAACTGTTCACATATGCACTGAAATGATAGTATCTTACATTTACATAGTGTCTGTCATGCTGAAAAATCCCCAAATGATATCTAAACTAGCAATTTCTTAACTCTAAACCTGAAATGTTTACAAACTTTGTAGTGTCAGCTACAGTTAAAATATATTAGAACTTTCATTACAAATCCTTGTTTGTATAGTCTTGTAACATTGTGTAAAAATTTCTTTTGGGGCTGAAAGCATCCATTCGTCAACTTAACCCAGAGGTGAAGATTTCTGGAAAAATTCTTTTACTCATTTTGAGTTACGAGAGGGTGAAAAAAAATAGGTACTTTCACCATTGTATGACAACTTTAAGATAATGTTTTGTTTATGAATAATTTAAATGGGTGAATTTTACAACATTTGTACTAGAATTCTAGCCACAAGACTAAGCAACTTTAACTCCACCCCTTTGTGCATATGTACTACAATTATCTTTACATGACCACATATTATTCCTCAAAACATGGCATTTGATAACCTTGTATTTAGCTATGATACTCTGAACACCTTTCCCAGAGCTGAGGAAGAGCTCTCTGAAAGGTCGAAAGCTTGTCTCTTTCACCAACAGAAGTTGGTCCAATAAAAGATATTATCTCACCCATCTTGTTTACTTGATAACAACCTTAGATACATGCAGTATCTTGCACAACCATATTGATGTAACACACACAAAAGTGCATTAAATTATTTCTCTGAAAAGTACACATGAAGGCCCTGCTCCTATAATTGCATCCATGGAAGCAGACCCTTGCCCCTGCATAGAGCTTCAATGACCTTTGCCCCCTCACAGATAAAATTGCATGATCAGGCTCTAGAGTATATTTAACCAACAGACTACAGATGAAGAATAGCAAAACTGTCTAACTGTCAACAGCACTATGTTTTGTGTTATGTTATGGCTGATGTAACTTCAGGAACTCTTTCAATACTATATCAACCAGCAGTGCTTCATTAAAACAGCTTGTGGAAAATATACTATGAGCCAGATGATCCTCTGCTGCTGTTAATTGACGTAGCTGCATTGAAGCAAATGGAGCTATGCCAATTTACACTAGCTGAAGATCTTGTCATTGGTCTCTTTCTACAATGTTAGCACTTAGGCCCAGATCCACAAAGGTATTTAGGTATTCTCTCTCTCTCTTTCTACCTCAGTAACTGTTTAAATATTTATCTACAGTACAATAGTAGATTACTTTGAAATCTCAGGTGCCGAGTGAGTTCAGGGACCTACAGAGTTTGGCAGGACTATTGTGGCTCGCAGTGGAGCCAGAACTGGGATTTAGATACCTAATTTTGTTGTTTAGGCACCTATGTACCTTTGCAGATATGGGTCAAAGTTACCATTTATTCTCTGCTTGATCCTGAGGGGAAGTGATTTACAGCTACCCTGACAAGGGCACAGCTCACTTCCCCCTTGTGCCAGCTCTGCTTTACCCAACCCCCTCCCATGCTCTACCCATCCTCCGCCCCTCCCTCCCTATGCACATGCTCAACTGGGAGAGGGAAGACATTGGGTGTGCTGCTCCTTCTGCTCTATTTCCTATGCGTTGACCGATGAGGTAGGAAGCTCTAACACAACCACAGGAGAGTCTTACCTTAGGGGTAGGCACAAATTGGCCTATAATGAGACATAGCGATGAAGGCTTAATGAAGAATCAACCCTAATGTTTACCCTCCTGTTCATGGAAATGTTCTATATTAAGCCCAGTTACATGCATTGTACTGGTACCAAATTTGAAAATAGAATATCCTCTACTATAATTAACTTGTAACTAATCTAATAGGAAGAGCTATAATAATTATATTATTGCTGTCAGTACTTATATATATGTTTTTTCAGCTTCCTACTCAAATTCTTGGCATTTCACAAAATTTGAAGTAACAATGTCTGGTCCAAAAGTTTACCAGGCTCATTGAGCCAAATCCTTATCCCTTGTTAAGGTCCCTGTGTGCCACCAGAGCATCACAAAGGGGCTGGTGAAGATTCCCCCAGTTTTACATTCCTTTTGGTCACGTGCCTGTACCTCACCAATAGGACATATTTTTGCAAGCACCAGGTGGAAATGTGATGGAATGGTGTAACAAAGTATGGAGAACGTGGGGCTGGAGCGTGATGTGCTCTGCCAATCAGTGGCCAGTGGAATGGTCCCAACAGGTCAGATGTGCCTCAGCCACAAAACAAAGATGACTATAGTTAGCCCATGACAAAAATTTAATTGCCACCACTCCAACATCTAATCCCATCACCAGCATCAGAGCACAATGCATCCCACAGTATGGATGGGGCCAAAAACAGGGTTTGTCCTCTAGTTATCATGGCAGCCATTAAATTCAGAGTCAATCCAGATCATTCATCAACTACATGGATATTAATGTGACTGAGAACATTCAGTCTCAGCTCCTCATATATAGCCACCATGAAGAAGACCCTGTACATAAACTTGACAAAGAAACTGATCAAATAACTTGACCAAACTTTTTCACTCATTAAATAATTGTAATTGTGCTACTGCAAGTAGAATATGAAAGCCAGTTCTCTGATCACTAAACCCATTTAGAGATAATAGCCTTGTTTATTAAAACATTTATAGGGTAGTTTCTAAAGCAAATGGATTTAGCCATGTACTTTCCATTAAAACAAAATGGATTCAGATGCCTAAAACCTCCATAAGCCACTATAAAAATCACCCTTTCAGAGCTCTCTTTCAAATGGTGGAAGGATTTGCTTGAAGCTAAACTGTAAGTTACAAGCTCCATTAACCATGACAATTAATAATTCCTGACAAATGTTGTTCTATCCACATTGATCTTAATTTTAATATCTGGGTCTAGCAATGAAATAAGGATTCTGTAGATGGGTAAAAAGCTTATACTCTTATCAAATACAGTAACAGACAGATAACAAGGAGGACAAGTAATCAAATCTAGCTAGGCATAGAAGACTGATGTCTTCTCTGATTTTAGAAAATGAGACAGATAATTCTACCATTCTTTTTCAAAAGAAGAGTTCATTGCTCATTTACCTTTCTTTTTCTCCATCTATCATCATAGCAGATTAACTACTGATTACATCCTATGATCCAGGCACTGAATTCTTAAAGAGTTTCCAAGTTTCTGGGAATGGAGGGTAGGGGTTTGGGGCAATTCTGGTCTACCTTCTAAAGATGCATCAATATGCCAATATTTCCCCTCAACTACTTGCTCATCTCCCTATGCATCAGTGTCCTAAACAGAGGCTTGTCCAATTAAAGTTCCTGATGTCGTCTCTACTACAAGATCACACATGCACAATAGTTATATTTTTGATGTACATGGCAGGACTCAGCAGAAGTTGCAGAGCTGAGACTTGTTCAGCTTGCTTCCCCATACCTGTGAGTCAAAGGGCCCACAAATTTAAATCTATCGTCAGTAATATTATTAATATTATTAATATTTTTGTATTACAGTAGAGCCTAGAGATCCCAAATGTGATCATGGCTCCATCATACTAGGTGCTGTACATACACAAAGTACAATATCCTTCCCTCCAACAATAGGAGCAAACAATTTTGATCAATCCCTTTAAAGCCTTCCCACCAGAACCTCAGCTGATATGAATCAATGAATCAATGAGCTGATTTATACCAACTGAGGATCTGGCTCTTTGTCCGTATATTACATAATTTCTAACTTCTCCAAAATAATTTACTTATGGCAGATTCCTACATATATTTCTAGGGGAAAGTATCTTTATTAAACTAACATGACTACAAAATGCTCATGGAGAATGAGCTAGACTATCTAGCAATAACATGTACAAACAATTAAATTTGCCATATAATTCTAAATACAACACTTTAATTTATGGTTGGCCAAAGTTACAGGACCCAGGAGGCAGTAGGTGTAAATTACTGCATATGAAAACTTACTTAGTTCCAACTACAAATATCCAATTCCGAAATAAACATGAAATGAGGGGTTAGACTGGCTCCTGTTGGCAGTTTCAATATTTTTATTTCCTGTCAAGTATATTGTTCTAGGATAATTAACACTTACAAGACATGAAAAGATTACTACTGTCACAAAAATTAGTTAATTTTAGGTTATTTTTCTGTTTCCTTTAGAACCTTTATCATAACATTCAAACTATATATAACAAGGGAAAATCACATTCTGTGAGAACACACCCTCCAGAGGAAAAATGCAGTGAAAATACTAAACAACAGAATGTAGTTCATTCCTCTGACAAAGTTTGTAAGAATGAGAAATGATTTACAATGTATCTTGATCAGCACCACAGTTTATCACACCATTTCAAAAGGCGTTAATCAGATGTAGCACAAGTAGACTCCAGTGGAACACAAACGGGCTTCACAATCTACAAAACACTAACCACTTCTGCATATTGAAATCAATCATTGTTCATCAGGGGTTTAGTAGACTCCTTAATGAAGACTTTCCACACAAAATCAGATTTTGCAATTAGCATAAATGACAAAAGCTGTGAATTCACGACCTGAAGCTTATGAGTCAAGTGAATTTAACTCCTGAACACAAAAAAATCAAGTTATTCAGGAGATGGTTTAGTGGTCTAAGTAAGTCCTGAGCTGGAAATACCTTGACTCTGTTGAAACACAGACTGAAGTACTATCAGGGCTGATTCACCCATTTATTCTTCTGATCAATAAACAAAGTTCTGTGCAGTTGATGCCATGTGGGATTTTTTCAAGGGTCTTTACAAATTGAAGCCGTGTGTGTTCTACATCAGAACTACTGTGTGGGGAGCCAGGGATCAGGGCACAAGAAGTGATCCATTTTCTACCCCTATGCAGTAGCCAAAAATGATCACAGACCCTCTCATTACCCCCAAAGGTGCTAGTCATACCAAAGGGAATAGGGAGGAGGTGAGCCTTTCCTCTGCAGTAGCCAACAGAAGGAAGCAAGCTGCCCCACCTGAAGGGATGTAGCAACTGGGTGCTCTTCCTTCATGAGGGAGGGACCCTGTTCAGTGCTGCTGTATGGATAGCTGTAATGTGCTGAGGATAACAAGCACTCTATACATGTAAAATATTAATCATTAATTCTTAATCGAGTCAGTATCCAGGCTTCCTGGCAAGACTGACAAGCTTCAAATCAATGTTAAAACAATCGTCTCTTGGTCTCTACCCAAAAAGTATATGAAACAACCCCAGCTTTTTATATAAAAAGGTTGCATGATCAAACTACCCAGCAGCTCCATCTTGCACACAAATATCAGCAAACCCCCTCTTATGTGAAAGTACAAAGTCTCCAAACAAGTTCCCTGAATGGTTCAAATTATAATGAATATCAATACTAGGGATGAGTGAACCAGACTGTAGCAATCTCTGAACTGGCCAAGCCTTCATCTGTCCCTTAACCAAACACTACCATCACTAGTTTTTTGATCAATGTGGATAAGACCCTCACCTTCTCCATCTTTAACTACCATCATTACTGTGGATCACAGCCACCACACAGCCCTCTCAAAGGCCCTAACATGACTTGCAAATAAACCTCTACACACCTTCCCTCTCTGCAGCCCTCCAGTGGGTCCCATGCAACCTTCCATCACTGACACATTTATAGCAAAGTGACAGATAAAGATGCTATCAAAGGCGCAACAACTGTCTGCCTCTCTAATTTCATTTGGATTGGGAAGAAGCCGGATTTGGTTTGAGATTTGGAAGTTGAGAAGTTACAGCATAATGCAAGATCACAGAGAGGGAGCGTTTAACTTATTAGAAGGTCATGGGAAGCGAATATGCTGCCCAGGGTCTAATGGAGGGTCAGCAAGAAGGGAAGAAGGACCAGGGGCCTATTGGAGATTTGCGTGAAGGGAAGGGAGAGCTGAAGGCTATCAGAGAATTATGGAAATGAAGTAGCTTCAATGTTCAGATAAACATCAAGACACTAGGGCGAGTCACCCAGCATCGCCCTCTTATCTCACCGCCTTCAACAAGAACTATCACTGACACAGAATACTTCTTCCTCATTGTGGGGCTAGATCCTTGGTCCCATTAAAGATACACTGTGTTACTCTGGTGGCATGAAGTGACTGTACGGCTGCCCTGAAGGGGTAACAGGATTCCTCCAATACAGGAGACTCTTGGGTGGGGTATATCTGGTGTAGCCAGCTTTATATCACCCCCCCACCCCACCCCTTGCACAGAAGGTGTGTTGGGGCTGGCTGGAGTTGGGAGGAGACATTCTGGGAATGTCTCAGAGGTGTTCTGGGGCCTTTCCAGGACCAACCTTGTCTAGGGGGCTCTTCTAGACAGCATAAATTACAGCAGTCCTGGAGCTACTCTAATTTGAGCAAAGGGCCAGTTCAACCCCCGTGTCCGCTCCAGGAATGGGGGAGGAGTAAAGGTAGCTGAGAGCCACCTTTGTCTCCTCCCACCTCAGCATGATCTTGGCGCAGAGGAGGGTTGCAAAAGCCAAAACAGAGCCCCAGTCTGTGGAAAGTGCTTGAGGGTCCCAAGCTGTAGGGCACTGGAGAAGAGGTGAGTGGAGCTAACAATCAGAGACCTTCCCCCGGCCATGAAGGCAGGGCTGAGCTGCTTGGGTTAGGGGGCTCCCGTAGCCCCCTGGGCTTACCTTGTGCTGTTTCCACATAGCCCCCAGGGCCTTCACCTCGTGCTGGCCGTGCTTGCCCTCCTCCAGGCACTGGTAGCAGACGGGGGTGGCGCAGCTCACGCAGTACATGCTGTAGTTCTCCAGCTCGTGATCGGCGCAGGTGGGCAACTTGCGGGCACCCCCCGCCGCCTTGCCGGGCCCGCCCGGGAGGCTGGGCGGGGGCAGCAGGCGGTGCTTGGCGAAGGGCCCCCGGGTCGGGTGGCACTTGAGCTGGCAGGCGGCGCAGTACAGCACCTCGCACTGCTCGCACGCCACGGCGGCGGCCTCGGGCGGGCTGCGGTCGCAGAGCTGGCACTTGGCGGCGGCCCGGCCCTGCTGGTAGCGCTGCACGATGGCCTCCAGCAGCCGGTTGCGCGGGAAGCCGCGGAGGCCGCGCGGGTCCAGGGAGGCGCTGCGGTGGCATTGCGGGCAGGTGAGGGACGAGCTGGGGCCCGCCCCGCGGGGCAGAGCCGCCGAGGAGGAGCCGGCCGGGGCCGGCCCCAGCGGCAGCACCCGCACCCCGTTGGGGGACTTGAGGCTGGGGGTGTAGGAGCCGTAGCCGCTGTCGCTCTCGCTGTGCAGGCTCAGCTTGTCCGCGTGCTCCCCGCCGCCGCCGCCGCCGCCGCTCCCGCCCCCCGCGGCGCACTCAGCCTCCGAGCCCGCCGCCGGCCCGGGCCCGGGCCCCGCCGCCGCCGCCCCTGGGGCCCGGGGCTGCAGCAAGGCGGGCAGGTGCTGCTCGCGCTCGGGCGTCTGCACGGCGATGGTGCGGGCGCAGGGCAGGCAGACGTTGTGGGAGCAGGGCAGGATGATGGGCTCCCGGAACAGCGAGCCGCACACCGGGCACTTCAGCTCCTCTTCCATGGCCGGGCCGGCCGGCTCAGCAGACAGGCCCGCCGAGGCGGGGCGCGGGGCGAGGACGGGGCTCGCTGCCGCCTTCCCTGCCCATGCCCCAGGGTGGCCCCCGGCTCAGCACCCCGGGGGCGGGACAGCGCCTGGCTGGGCGGAGGCGGCGGAGCTCCGCAAGCCGGGCTGCACACAGAGAGCCGCCCCTCTGGCTGCCGCTGCGGAGTGGCTGGACAGCGCCTGAGGGGCTGACCTCGGCAGGAGGCGCTGGCGGTGCGGCGGCAGGAGGCTATTGTTTATTGCAAGGCAATTTCCTCGCCCTTGCTGTGTGTGCAGCGCGCGGAGCGGGGCTGGCTTGGTTCCCACTGCATCGAGTAGTACGCGGGGGCGGGGGAGGGAGAGGAGGGACAAAGGGCGGGAGCAGTCTGTGCAGCAAATAGGGGATGGCTCGCTGGCTGGCCGAGACTGGAGACAGCGATTCTTTCAAAGGGGCTGTGCTGTGATGGCTTTATAGGTTTAAAAAATCCATTATTAATAGAGAGGATTAAACATGGGGGGAGGGAGGAGCTTTCTATCCCGAATAGCTTCCCCGCCCCCAAACGGCAGAGACAGAGAAAAGGAGGAAGCTTGAAAGCGAATAACAAAACCAATAATATGTTTCCTTGATACATTTCTTATCATGCTCCAACCCAAATGTGAACCACAACACGTTCAGGCATTGTTAGAGAGAATAATGCAAAGGGGGAGAGGGGGCTATTATAGGTACGAATGGCTGCTCCATGCACAGGCAGTGGGAGTGGGAATCATGAGTAAAGAAACGCACCAGAGCTAGT
Organism: Mauremys mutica; assembly: GCF_020497125.1. Taxonomy (NCBI): domain Eukaryota; kingdom Metazoa; phylum Chordata; order Testudines; family Geoemydidae; genus Mauremys; species Mauremys mutica. Next base: position 55,863 of record NW_025422792.1, read on the forward strand.
AGCAATGTAACCCAAACCGAAATTTGCTGAGAAAATAAATCAGAGATGACAGCTCAGAGTTTTATGCGTTGAAAATAACCATCATTATAAGAAAGAAACCAGTGGTGGGAAATCCCCCATCTGTTTTGTTTACGCTCCATATGTTTAGAGTGGTTTATTAACAGAATGAAGAGATTATAAATAGAAAGGATTTCACTACTTTGAGTAGATAATACAGTTTTGAGTCCCATCATTATTTAATGGATAGTTTTTTTAAAAGCCACATTCTTATTAAATTCCATCCTACCAGCAGACTTCTTGTTTTTGTATTTAAATGTTTGTGGGTTGATTTAAAAGGGAAGGTTACTCATCCTGTGCAGTAACTGAGGTTTATTCAATATATGTGTCCCTGTGGGTGCTCCACTTCAGGTGTCAGTGCATTCCAGTGCCGTTGATTGGAGATCTTTGGTAGCAGTGCCTGGTCGGGTGTCTCACAGCGCCATTGGAGTCTTTGGTGCATGTGCGTTCCAACCCCCTCAGTTTCTTCTCCACTGTAGAGTCCTTTAAGTCAAACTCCAAAGTAGAGGGGAAGAGGGTGGGTAGTGGAGCACCCACAGGGACACACATCTCGAAGAACCTCAGTTACTGCACAGGGTGAGTAACCTTCTCTACTTCTTCAAGTGGTGTCCCTGTGGGTGCACCATTTCAGGTGAATGTAGAGCAGTACCCGCTATGGTTGGGGGGACTTTGGAGTTGCGAGTTTGGCAGTGGCAGACAGTACTGTATGACCTACTATAATGTCCGCTCTGGCATCTTGTGTGATGGCATAGTGTTTGGCAAACATATGGTCTGATGGACATGTAGCGGCTTTGCATATGTCAATAATGGGTACGTTGTGTAGGAATGCTACCGATGTTGACAAAGCTCGAGTGGAATGAGTTCTGATGCTGTCAGGAGGTTCAACATTGTGGATCTGGTAGCAGGACCTAATGCAGTCGGAGATCGACTTGGAGAGCGTTCTTGTGAAATAGCAGCTCCTTTGGAGTGTTTTGCAGTAGATACGAAGAGTCTAGGGGTGATTTACTAAATGATTTTGTTCTGTCCAAGTAGAAGGCAATCACCCTTCTAACGTCAAGGGTATGAAGTGCCGCTTTCTGTGGGTTTTTGTAGGGTTTGGGGTAAAAAGTAGGGAAATGTATCAGCTGGTTAAGATGGAAAGAGGACACCACCTTTGGCAGAAATTTAGGGTGGGGTTGCATCATGATCTTGTCCTTAAAGAAATTAGTGTACAGGAGGTTGGCCATCAGTGCACTTATTTCCCTTCCCCACCTGGCTGACATGATGGCCACGAGGAATGCAACCTTCATGGACATGTGGAGTAAGGAGGAGGTGGCTATCGGTTCAAAGGAGCATAGGCGCCGACTTATATGGGGCTCTGGGGCTTTAGCCCCATGAATAAATCCCAAGCAGGGGCTCTGCCCCACCAATGTTTTTTCTTCCCTGCTTGGAGCGCCCCCCCGCCGCTGCCGCCGCCGCCGCCAGGGCTGCCCAGAGCCCTTTAAATCCCAGCCGCCGCCGGGAATCAGAGGGCTCTGGGCTGCCTGCTGCAGCGGGAAGCCCAGAGCCCTCTGATTCCCGGCGGCGGCTGGGATTTAAAAGGCTCTGGGCTCCCCGCGGTTGCAGGCAGCCCAGAGCCCTTTAAATCCCAGCAGCGGCTGAGATTTAAAAGGCTTTGGGCTCCCCGCGGTTGCAGGCAGCCCAGAGCCCTCTGATTCCCGGCGGCGGCTGGGATTTAAAAGGCTCTGGGCTCCCTGCGGTTGCAGGCAGCCCAGAGTCCTCTGATTCCCGGCCGCGGCTGGTATTTAAAGGGCTCTGGGCTGCCTGCAACCGCGGGGAGCCCAAAGCCTTTTAAATCCCAGCCGCCGCCGGGAATCAGAGGGCTCTGGGCTGCCTGCAACCGCGGGGAGCCCAAAGCCTTTTAAATCTCAGCCGCTGCTGGGATTTAAAGGGCTCTGGGCTGCCTGCAACCGCCTTTTAAATCCCAGCCGCAGCCGGGAATCAGAGGGCTCTGGGCTTCCCGCTGCGGCGGGGAGCCCAGAGCCCTTTAAATCCCAGCCGCGGCCGGGAATCAGAGGGCTCTGGGCTGTCTGCTGCGGCGGGCAGCCCAGAGCCTTTTAAATCCCAGCCGCGGCCGGGAATCAGAGGGCTCTGGGCTCCCCGCCGCAGCAGGCAGCCCAGAGTCCTCTGACTCCCAGCCGGGGCTGGGATTCAAAGGGGTCTGGGCTGCCTGCAACCACGGGGAGCCCAGAGCCTTTTAAATCCGAGCCGCGGCCGGGAATCAGAGGGCTCTGGGCTCCCCGCCGCGGCGGGCAGCCCAGAGCCTTTTAAATCCCAGCCGCGGCCGGGAATCAGAGGGCTCTGGGCTGCCTGCTGCGGCGGGGAGCCCAGAGCCCGCTGAATCCCCGCCGCGGCTGGGATTTTAAAAGCTCTGTGCTCCCCGCGGGTGCAGGCAGCCCAGAGCTCTTTAAATCCCAGCCGCGGCTGAGATTTAAAGGGCTCTGGGCTCCCGCCGCAGCGGGCAGCGCAGAGCCCTCTGATTCCCGGCTGCGGCTGGGATTTAAAAGGGTCTCAGCTCCCCCGGTTGCAGGCAGCCCAGAGCCCTTTAAATCCCTGCCGCGGCTGAGTTTTTAAGGGCTGCGGGCTCCCCGCGGTTGCAGGCAGCCCAGAGCCCTTTAAATCCCAGCAGCGGCTGAGATTTAAAGGGTTCTGGGCTCCCCGCCGCAGCGGGCAGCCCAGAGCCCTCTGATTCCCGGCCCCGGCTGGGATTTAAAAGGCTCTGGGCTCCCTGCGGTTGCAGGCAGCCCAGAGTCCTCTGACTCCCACCCGGGGCTGGGATTCAAAGGGCTCTGGGATCCCCGCGGCTGCCAGCAGCCCAGAGCCCTTTGAATCCCAGCCTCTGTCCGCTGATTGCCCCCTCCCCAGACCCCTGCCCCAACTGCCCCCCAGAACCTCCACCCCCTATCTAAGCCCCACTGGTCCTTGTTCCCCAATTACCCCCTCCCGAGACCCCTGCCCCTAACTGCCCCTTGGGACCTCAGCCCCTATCTAAGCCTCCCTTCTCCTTGTCCCCAACTGCCCCCTCCTGAGACCCCACCCAACTTCCCCCCCCAGGACCGCACCCCCTACCTGTCCCCTGATAAACCTCTTAGACTCCCATGCCTATCCAATTGCTGCCTGTCCCCTGACTGCCCCTTCGAACCTCTGCCCCATCCAACTCCCCCTGCTCCTTGTCCCTTGACTGCCCCCCGGAACTCCCTACCTCTTCTCCAACCCCCAAACTGCTTACTGTGCCACTCAGACCAGCGTATCTGGCTCCATGCAGCTCCAGACAGTTGCTGCCATGCTTCCCCATGGAGCCCACAGCCCTCTCCCACCCCCAGCACCTGCCTTCCAGATTTGAACACCTCAAAATTCAGGAGTGCTCAAGCTCGGTTTGGGCAGCTTTTACTTCATTTCTCCCAAATCAGTTTCCCCTGCAAGGTGCCAACTGAAGGTGTTGGAGAACAGAGAGATCAGGTGGCCTCCTAATGCCTGGAAAAGAGACAAAGGCCGGAGGAGGGAGTGTCAGTGCCTGTGCGGACTTCTGGGAAGTGCACGGTGTGGAAGGGGATGCTGTGATGCTTTGGAACATCTCCATACAAAGCCAGTCAGGACTCTGGGGGAGCCTCCTCTCTCGGAGCATACTGTCTCCAGGGCAAGAAGCTTACACCTTCCTGGGTCTGACCTCGGAGCATTCAGCATGCCCTTCCACGTCATGCACTTTCCAAAGTGAGTCTGCCCAGGCTGGTCCTGGGGCAACCAGAGGTCGCTGCACCCCAACTCTGCAGTCAGATGTGACTCTCAGCCAGACAGTAAAACAGAAGGTTTATTAGATGACGGGAACACAGTTTAAACAGAGCTTGTTGGTACAGAAAACAGAACCCCTCTGTCAGGTCCATCTTGGGGGGTGGGGAGCCCAGAACCAAGTTCTGGGTCTCTCCCAATTTCCCCAGCCAGCTCCAAACTGACACTCCCTCCTCTGGCCTCTGTGTCTCTTCTGGACAAGGAGGCCACCTGATCTCTTTGTCCCCAACACCTTCAGTTGGCATCTTGCAGGGGAAACTGAGGCACCCACACAGTATTCAGAGAAAATATTAAGAACATTCCCACTTCATCACAACAGATGCAACAAAATATAATACCGTATATTGAAGTAGGCAAGTGCTGCTTCTGACTTTCCACTTTTAATTGACCCTTGTAATCTTGTGGCGCTGACGCGTTGTAGCTTCATTTTATATCGGCTTACAGGGTGGGAGCGGGGGGGGGGCACCACCATTTTGGGCCCCACCAAAAATTATACAAACCTGCCGCCTATGCAAAGGAGGGGGGGTCTCATGAGGCCTCGGAGGATGAGGTTCAAATTCCAGGTTGGTGTGGGTGTGGGGGTGGACTTCAGGGTAGAGGTTTTGGCGTCTGGTAAGGAAGCGTTTTGTAGTAGGGTTTGTGAAGACAGAGGACCCATCCAGTTTCTCGTGAAAGGCGTTGATTGCCACAAGATGAACTCTGATGGAGCTGAGCGATAGACTTTTGTTTTTGAGTTCTAAAATGTAGTCTAGGATATCGGGAAGGGGTGTGGTGCATGGTGAGGGTTTTCTGTAAGCACCACATCGAGACTCATTTCCACTTTTGGAGGTAAGTATTGCGGGTGAAGTCGTATCTACTGTGTAATAACATGTGTCTGACTTGCTCCGAACAGGCTAGTTCATGCAATTGGAAACAAGGAGGAGCCAGGCCGTCAGGTGAAGTTTCTCCAGTTGTGGATGGAGGATGCAACTGTCGCGCTAGGAGAGGAGGTCTGGTCTCATCAGGAGAATTCTCGGAAGGCGGATTGACATGTGAAGCAGGTAAGGATACCAGGTCTGTCTGGCCCGTGCTGGGGCGATAAGCCTTGTCGTCCCTGATCTTGAGGAGAGCTCTGTGTATTAGAGGAATCGGAGGGAATGCATACATGAGTGTCCAGTTCCATGAGAGTAGGAATATGTCTCCCAAGGAGCCAGTCCCGAGTCCCATTCTGGAGCAAAATAATTGGCATCTGTGGTTCTTTGCTGTGGCAAATAGGTTTATCGAAAGATAGCCCCAAAGGGAGAATAGGTGGGATGCGATCATAGGATTTAGTTCCCATTTGTGTTCTTGTGAAAAGTGTCTGCTGAGGGTGTTGGCGGTGGTGTTCTGACACCCCGGCAGGTCTGAGGCTGTGATGTCTATGTGATGTCGTATGCATCAGTTCCAAAAGTTGATGGCGTCTATGCACAGGAAGTGTGATCTTGCTTCCCCTTGTCTGTGATGTAGAACATGCATGCAATGTTCTCCATAAGTACTCAAATAGATTTGTTTCGAATGAGTGGGAGGAAGTGAAGGCAGGCATACCTGACTGCTCTGAGTTCTAGGAGGTTTATATGCAGATGGGCCTCTGGTGCAGACCACCTGCCTTGTGTCATGTGGTGTTGCAGGTGTGCACCCCAGCCTATCAAGGAGGTATCTGTGGTGAGCATGATCGCAGGGGGATTGGTCTTGACTGGTGCTGGTGGTCCCACAGCGGCACTGTCAGCTGGTGACAGATGATATGTCGGCGCCAGTGGAATCCCCAGTGCCAACAGCGTTGTTGGTGCTGTGGCTATGTGCGCAGTGGCACCAACTCCAGTGCAGATGCCGGCACCTTCGGTGCTGAGGAGGAGACCTGACCGTGATGCATTCTTGACTCCTTACTTTTCTGCCCATATGCCCGGTGCCAGAGGTGCCGGGAACATCACAGGTTCTGACCTTTGAGGCAGTCAGCACCGCTGGCAAGGACCTCGCTGGGAACCATTTCTTTTTGCCCAGTTCCCTGTGTGGGGAGGTCGAGGATCTCTTCCTCTTCTCGTGAGAGGGTGGAGCCCTGCTCTTGGTTGGTTCCGACCTGGTTGAACAGCACCTAGGAGAGGATTTTGTTCTGCCCATCTCCAAATCAGGTTGGAGGGATTTCCCCATAAGACTAATCTTTAATACCCAGTCTCGGTTGTGGCAAGCTCTGGCTTTTAGATTATTGCAGTGGATGCACTTAGTTGGGATGTGCATCTCACTGAGGCATTTGACACATCAGGAATGTCCGTCCGAACATGATCTGGGGTCCTTGCAAGAGTCACATTTTTTAAAACCAGGCCCACTCAAGAAGGTCTAAGAAAAAGACCTTAGCAGGGTTCGCTCCCGAAGGGGGAAAAAGGGGTTAAGAAAAAACTAGGTTTTGTTTTTAAATGAACTATATTCAACTATCTAAAGGTAGGGTAGTAACTGGGGAGCTTTTATCTAAATAAAACTAATTTTCTCTCAAAATAGGGGAAGAGGTTCAGCACTGCCCCGAGTTCTATCTTCAGCCGAGGATGGCTCAGAGGGAACTCAGGGGGGGTCGGAAGGCATGTGCGCGAAACAGAGTCCAATGATGACGCGAGACACCAATTGCGCACACGTGTCCCTACCGGGCACTGCTACTGAAGATCTCCAATCAACGGCACCGGGATGCACCGACACCTGAAGTGGAGTACCCACATGGACACCACTCAAAGAAGAAGATTTGTTTTCAAACAAAAGGCTAGCATTAACTTTTGGTAGCTGAAGAGCATAGTGAGTAGAAAAGCTTAATCCTCTTTCATGATTCATTACAAGGATTTTAGCATTGTATTTGTGTCATTGGAAAGGAGGGCATACATTGGTTTTGGCCTTTGCCTTTGTCCTACTGGTAACATTATAGCTGTACATTAAGTGGGAAGTTTTAGTACCAGTTGTGCAGAATTTGACTAAATTGATAATGAGATAGCATTTGACAGAGCTAGACCTGAGTAGTCGTCTGTTAGTCTATAAGGTGCCACAGGACTCCTTGCTGCTTTTACAGACCTGAGTAGGCTGACCACCTATGTGACATTGTGAAGATATTAAAGACTCCCCCTATTTTCACTGTATTCACTTGCCCCAGTTCTCAGGTCTGGCCAATGCAGGCCCTGAGAGGAAGGGACAAAGTGGCTTTATACCTTTGTAACTTCCCAATCCTGAGCTGAACAGGGCTGTTTTTGGCTCCTGTTACAATTTAGGAAAGCCTCAGCCACATGTGGCTGCCTTGGCCCAAAGGGGCCATTCCAGCAGGCAGGATTGCCAGAAAGTGGCAGCTGTACTTTGACCAGGCACCTTTTTTCTTCAACATGCTTTCTCTGGTGGGGACCAGGATATGGATGTTGTAGACCTGCTGTGCCCAATCAGAGATACCATTAATACAAGGGGATTTCCCAGGTAACATGTCCAACTAATTTTTCCAGCTGTTTTAGACCATCAAATCATAGGGGAGAACTGTGACCAGTATCTGTTATATGGGGGTTAAAATATTTTTATCATCTACATAGTCTAAAGTGGACCTCCCCAACTATGAGACTAAATGTACAATGAATATTTCTGGTATGGGTATATGTCACACGTCATGATATATATATTTTTTATTTCCTAGAAGCAACAGTTCTTATGGAGATCTTTTGGGTTCTTTTTGGCCTTTTGCTAGATCTCTCTCACTTTTAGTGATCATATTGGGTGTAATGGCATATCTTCTCTGAGAGATTATTGGTACAGTGGGAGCAGAAGCAAAGAGATAGGTCAAAGTGTGCACAAAGTTTGACTACTACAGTGTCATGCTGGTTGCCAGATTTGGCAGGAGCTGATGGTACTTGAAAAGTAGGCCCTGGGCTTTGCAATATTTCCTTGAAGCAGGAGCACTGGTCAAATACATCTGGTGAAGAGATACATCATTCTGTTTTAGACTGAGCTTTACTCGTGTCCTGCACAAATCTGGTTTTGCCGCACTATTTATTTCTGTAATGTATTAACCTTGAAACGGAGATTGTAGAACAAGTAATAGATGTTTAAAAATCAATCCACATAGTTTCAAGATTCTTTTTCTACTATTTTGTGTCATGTCTTTTATTCTAGGTCTTTGCCATCCAGTTCAAAAAGTCATTGTCATACATTTAGGTCTTGGGAGGGTAACAGTTAAGCCTCAGAGAAGGAGTAATTTAATATGATGCACTTGTTCACATATGCTAGTCACCTCAAAAAGGGTCTTGTTTCAAAATAATTCTAGAGGCGGAATGTATGCTCAGTTAACAAAGTGACATTATGGGCTGGTGATGGAAGAGTCAATGCTGTGATGGAGAGCAGAACAAGTAATTTTTCCCTTATGCCAAATGTACACATAATTGTAATTGCATTAGAGATGTGGATGTGAAGGATTACAATGATACTGTCATTTTTGCTGTTCTGAGGGCAGAAGAGAAACTAATATAGACAATGAAAAATTATACTTAGATTACATAAGAAAATACAGCTTGTAATCCCTATGGATCAGATTCTGATACCCTTACTCATATTAAGTAACAATTTACTCTGAAGAGTCCCCTTGATTTCAGTGGGATTACTCATGTAGTAAGGTGCTACTCAGTGTGAGCAAGGGCGTCAGAATCTGGCTCTAACGTGTTTTGTATCTGCATTATTCTTATAAAAGCTAAAGCTTCTTACATTTCCTCCTCTTTTCTGCCTTCAGAAGAATCTGAGAGAAATGGGACTGCACATGGATAACCTAGAGACCCCTATTCTAGCAGTTATGACTTTGATTCTGAATGTCTTTGCCTTGTTATGTAAATACCTCAGTTCTATTACGATTATCCCCTTAAATCATTTACCTTCTATCAGTACTCACTCATTCATATCTTATAATTGAGTATTTACGTACTGGAGCAAAATGAAGAGGTTTTATTTTGATATTTAAAAGGTAAGTCAGATAGCAATTCAAACAGTGCAAAGAGAGAGAGAGAGAACAACAACCAGGAGCTCATTTATTTTGTTGGATGGATTTGTGTGTGAGTATATTCTTTCTGTGCTCCTGCTTTCTCCATGTGTCTGGTGGTTTCCTCTTTTGTTCTCTTCCTTTCCCTAACTCTTTCATGTCTTACACTATTTTCCTCACACACTTTACCCTCTTTTCTATTAATTTCCCCTCACTTTTTCCTCAACCCCTTTTCTTCAAAAGGCTGCTGCTGAGATCACTGCACTTAGTTTTCTTCTTTTTCACATTTCCCTGATCCAGTTGCCTTCTCCTAGCCCTTATGGAAAGCTCAGGTTCCAATAGTCCATCCCTTTTCCTGTTAAAGGGACATCACTCAAAACATACTGCTTGCTGTTAGAATGGCAGCAGAGAAGAAAAGGATATCACTCCACAGGTGATCACTCCATTGCAGAAGCAGCTACAAAGAAAGGGTCCATAAGTTTAAAAAAACAAAGTGCACCTGGACCAATTCTAAAGGCCTACATTGGAATGTGAATTTTTTTTGGGTGGGGTGGGGTGTTTGCACCATTGAAAATGTGTAGCCGGATTATCAGAGCTGCTGAGAACTCACAGCTGCCTGTTACTGAAGTCAATGGGATCTGCAAATGCTCAGCACTTCAACATCAGGTTACTAGTCTAAACTAGTGTATGTGTGTTTGTGATACAACACACACACACACACATTACTACCACAGCTACCATATACAACAGACTGCATTCACACTGCAACCTTAATTCTGCCCTCTCATCAGTTCCTGTACACAGCCTTTAAACCAAACTCTCCCTCCAAACACTACTGTGGATGTTTGGTGTGTTTGAACGGGATGGTTTGGCAAGCAGGGTGCTAAAAATCTGGTATCCGTAGTGGGGCAGAGTTAAAGTTGTACTGTATGACCTGTGATGTATGGCAGCTGTGGTGATGGTAAGGTGTGTACCTGTGGCTGGAGAAGTAGATGACAGGTACTGTTAAGTGGCTTGACTCTTCATTTCCTTTCTTTTGTGGGTTTGTGTCATGTATATTGTACAACCAAGTTTTTGTGTGTATTAAGTTATGTGTTCAATGAGGCAATGGGGGCAGAGATGGGGAGGGTACCAGAGCTGTGCCACAGAAAAATAGTTGCTGATAGAGATTTTACCTGCCTGCTGATAGAGAAGATTGTATCTGTCAGAGAAATGCAGCTTCTCCATGAGAGGATAAAATCTGCAGGAAGAATGTAAGTGCTGACAGAAAAGCTTTCTATCCGGTAGAGAAGATTTTATTCATTGACTAGTTGTTGAACACAAGTTTTCATTATCATTAATAATGGCAAAAAATTACCCTTATCCAAACATTTATTTTCAAGAACTACCTAATCATCTCCTGATTCACCTGTGTGCCGATTCTGGTGTAGACATACAATGTTGTTTTAAAAATGCATGTCAACCAAAGAGGCTGGCAGATAAATTTCAACAAGAAGCCAACTTCAAATACTTTCTATCAAAAATTTATGCAAAGCCAAATTACACTCAAAACACAAAGCGCACAACTATGAACATTATGTGAAGTTTCACTCTGACAAACCACCTACATAAAGAGAAGAACAAGAATTTAGGCCCCATTTTAAGATTTCAGAATGCACCATCACTATGATGTCATAATCAGCACCTCCATAATATCAGGAGCTCTCTTAACATCTGCCACCCTTTCAAAGGATGCAGCATGTGTTTCCTTTGAAGCTGGCCCAGCTTTGCTAATTGGTATAGCAGGGATGGGACGATAGCTCTTCACTTACTCCTTCCCATCTCCAAAAATGGCACCTAGACTCAATCAGCCTTTGTGCTCAGTGAGCACAAGAACAGGGATTGTGATTAGTCTCTGAATAGGAGGGAGGAATGCTCCTTGCACCTCATTCTCCATGGCTGCAATTCATCCTCCCTTCCCCACAGCTGCACAGGGCTAAACATAATCTGGCCTTTATTATACCAAGTCAATATAATTTTCCTTTAAGGCAGAATCATTGAGAAGAGGCACAGAAAAAGTAAGGAAAATGTAAACAGTGTGTGGGGCGAGGGAATCTCTGAACTGAAGGAAAGACACAGGAGATAATGTGTCTGTAACGAAAAACTGGTGCCATCTAAGCAAGAGTGCCTGAAAGAACAAGACAACTAGGAACACTAGAAAAGAAACTTGGTTCACCATTGCCTTGCACCTTGTGTAGTTATTTACACTGGTACAAGGTGGGTGTAAATTGCTACCACTTTAATCTGGTTGCATTTTATACTCCCTTGGCATTCACTGTGCCTGAGTATAAATGATTAAGCCCTGGTCTACACTTAAAATTTAGGTCCACCTACCTGCGTTACTCAGAAGAACAACACATACCCCTTAGTGCCGTAGTTAAGATGACCTAACACTTACATAAGAACATAAGAATGGCCGTACTGGGTCAGACCAAAGGTCCATCTAGCCCAGTATCCTGTCTACCGACAGTGGCCAGTGCCAGGTGCCCCAGAGGGAATGAACCTAACAGGTAATGATCAAGTGATCTCTCTCCTGCCATCCATCTCCACCCTCTGACAAACAGAGGCTAGGGACACCATTCCTTACCCATCCTGGCTAATAGCCATTAATGGACTTAACCTCCATAAATTTATCCAGTTCTCTTTTAAACGCTGTTATAGTCCTAGCCTTCACAACCTCCTCAGGCAAGGAGTTCCATAAGTTGACTGTGCGTTGTGTGAAGAAGAACTTCCTTTTATTTGTTTTATACCCGCTGCCCATTAATTTCATTTGGTGGCCCCTAGTTCTTGGATTATGGGAATAAGTAAATAGCTTTTCCTTATCCACTTTCTCCACATCACTCATGATTTTATATACCTCTATCATATCCCCCCTTAGTCTCCTATTTTCCTGCTGTTGATATGGCCAAGTTGACACAGGAATTCTTCCGTCGACCTAGCTACCACCACCAGGTGGATTAACTGGAGCAACGGAAAACCCCCTTCGATTGATATAGGAAGTGTCTATACTGTGGCACTACAAAGAGAAGGTAATAGTTTATTTGGCCCCTGAAGTTTAGGACATCTGAAAGGGGAAGTAATATTCAGTGAACTGAGCCATACAACTGATCTGTCTGTGACTCCCAGAGAATAAGGGCTTGGCTACACTGGAGAGTTGCAGCGCTGGTGGTGGCTTTACAGCGCTGCAACTCACTCACCGTCCACACTTGCAAGGCACATACAGCGCTGTATCTCCCTGGCTACAGCGCTGGCTGTACCTCACCTCTGCCTGGGGAATAACGACTGCAGCGCTGGTGCTGCAGTGCTGGAGTGCCAGTGTAAACAGTGATTAATCTTACTACGCTGTAACTGACCTCCGGAATTTTCCCATAATGCTTTTAACTAAAGAAGTCTCTTTGTTTTGTTATGATGCCTCTCTTTGTTTTGTTGTGAACTCGGGGCTCCCGGAGCTGCTTATCTAAAAAACAAACACAGCTCCTGTTTGCTGTGAATGAGGCAGGCAGGGGGATGAATGTCCACAGCTAGTGTTTGCTTGAGGAGAGAAACAGCACGGCGGGGGGTGGGGAGGGGGTGGGAAGGGAGTCTGTGGCTATTTGCATTTAAGAGTGAATGAGTGGTCTGGGAAGTGGTCAGAATTTGCAAGGCAGGGAGCAGACAGTGTCGGCTCCAAAAATCCACTCACTCTCCCACTCTCTCTCTCTTTCTCCCCCACGCTCCCTGTCACAGTCTACCCCAGCCCCCTCTTTTGAAAAGCATGTTGCAGCCACTTGAACGCTGGGATAGCTGCCCATAATGCACCAGTCCCAACACCACTGCAAATGCTGCAAATGTGGCCACACTGCAGCGCTGGTAGCTGTCAGTGTGGCCACACTCCAGCACTTTCCCTACACAGCTGTACGAAGACAGCTTTAATTCCCAGCACTGCACAGCTGCAAGTGTAGCCAAGCCCTAGGTCTTACCAAGCAGGGAGCCTTAAGAAGCTTTCCTACAGCTCTATACATAAGAAAGGATGAAAGTCACTATCATTGTTCAGCAAAAGGAAGGGAATTCAACTGAACCAAAAAGGATTGCTAAATACCCTAGATGTGGGCTTTGCTTGTCTATTCCTAAGGAAGCTAGAGATTGTTTCCTGTCAGAAGGGCTCATGAAGCCATTATCGGAGACACTCTATTTGAAAGACCTGCCAGACCTATGAAGCAAGTAAGCATTTGAAGCAGACAAGCCTGACTGGGCTACAAGGACTTGGATAAAACCAGAGGGAGAACACAGTGGATTTCACTGACCACTCATCCAATCAATCACAAGCTATCTCATGGTTGGCCATGCAATGTCACCATAATGTAGAGCAGTCATAAGTTGTGCTGCAAGCTCCTGGCCAAGTCCAGAATCCAGAGGGCACAAAGGTGATTGTGTCTCTTGTAAGGTCCAGCATAGAATCTGGCTCATCAGGCCTGATTCCTTTCTTACTTACATCAGTTTTACACTATTGTAACTCTACTGATTTCAATAAAGTTATCTTCTAATTTACAATGGTATGAGTGAAGAATAAGGTATATGGAGGGGCCAGTTCCTTCTCACACTGCTGCTACTCCCTTCTAAGGATAAGCACGATGAATAATGAACAGGCTAACCTAATAAAAACTTAATAGTTGGCCTACTGTAATCAGAGTTTCCATTTCTTCGTAAAAAACCATGAGCAATTTGAGTTTCAAGTTTGGGTATTTGGTACCCACACATAAACAAAGCAGGAAGATTCTAGTGAAATAAGGAATCAAGTGTACTTGTGACTTTAAGAAGAAAAAAAAATATGATAGTATATTAGACCAGATGCTGGTCAAGCTGCACCAGTGTAAATCTTTAGTTACTTCATTGAAATCAATGGAATTAGTCCAGATTTACACTGGATTGTCTGAAATCAGAATCTTGCACTCTAATGTTTCCTTCTTAGGTTTCTTGCTGGGTCCCTGCCAAAAGTCTGTACCACTTTTAATTTTTTGCTTACCATGAATAGCAGAGAACTGAAACAGCTGAAGGAGACAGATAAGAGACTTAACCCAGATAACCACTGTCCCAGTCCAAATTGGACTGACTGGTTTGGTGCCCAGAAATCCCCCCAAATCTCTATGGATATGCAATTTAATAGAATGGAAAACATCTTTTCACAGTAAAAAATTAGAATAATAAAGCAGTCTTGTGGAATAGAACATCTTCAGTAATGTGTGTATATATGTATGTATACACATATGGTAATAATAATGTATATATGGATGTACACACATATAATAATACAAACAACATATACTATATATATTACCCTAACCTGAAAACAGCTTACATCTGTAAACCTGAAAACAGAACATCTGTGACAATTCACATCCTTTTTTAACAAATGAAATATCAGCTGTGAGAGAACAGAAAGGAAGGATAATGAAGTTTTGGGCTACAAAGTCAGAGGCATTGCTTCATGGAGTAAGGAGGTCATAGTAGTCCTCCTCTACAGAGCACTGGCAGGAAATATTGTTTCAGTGCTGGGCACCATGTTACTAGAAAGATGTTAAAGCTGAAGGGAGGTCAAGGAAGAGGAAGAAAAATGATTAGAGAGATGGAGGGACTGACTTATAAGGAAAGATTAAGAGAGTTAAATATGACACATTTCAGAGTAGCAGCCGTGTTAGTCTGTATCTGCAAAAAGAACAGGAGTACTTGTGGCACCTTAGAGACTAACAAATTTATTTGAGCATAAGCTTTCATGGGCTACAGCCCACTTCTTCGGATGCATGGAATGGAACATATATTGAGAACATATATATGCATGGAATGGAACATATACAGAGAGCATGAAAAGGTGGGAGTTGTCTTACTTAACTGGCCTCTCAGAGTTGGTAAGACAACTCCCACCTTTTCATGCTCTCTGTATGTGTATATATATCTCCTCAATATATGTTCCATTCCATGCATCCGAAGGAGTGGGCTGTAGCCCACGAAAGCTTATGCTCAAATAAATTTGTTAGTCTCTAAGAGTTAAATATGTATGTCAGCTCTTAGTCACATTGATGAACACTTATTCATTCAAGCAGTCTCACTGTGAAGACAAGGGCAGTGCTTATATGCATAAGTGCTCACCAGTGCGCATGAGGGTTCCGTAGTTTGGCTTTCTGGGCCTGATACAAGCAGTAACTATTGTAGTGACAGAGCATGGGATGCTGGTACAACAGTTAACACATTCTTTCAAAACCTGAAAATATTTCCCACAAGATTATATCAGTTCTAAAGGCAAGTCAAATGCTGGAGTCCTCAAAATATTTGTCTCTCTCTTCTTAACAACTCAATAGATTTAGAAGGTTAAGATTAAAATTCTGCTAAATTCCTTTTCCACAATTCAGGCAGATCCCTGCCCTGGATGTATGCTGCATTACTGTAACCTATCTCTCTCTCTCTCCTTCCTGTTCCTTCTCTATTTAATCTATTCCACTTTACTTCACAAGGTGTCTTCCTTTGATCCCGTAATAGGATAGCGACCCTGTGATTTAATTCTCATTTGACCCTTTGATCCCTTTTTGGTATTTCTGCCTGCAACATAACCTTTTCTCTGGCAAACTTTCATTTTCTCCTCATTTTCCTCCCCCTCTGCCATCACTTTCATCTTTCTCTACATCTTGATTTCTTGGTTTCATTATTCTTTTCTGCTTGGAAAATGCAGTTTAACCTGCTCACTGCTGATCCACCACTGCAGCTGCTGTGAGTAACAAAATCAATGGAATGTTACAATGGAGCTGGCTCGTTCAGCATCACAGTAGGTGTTTCCTGCCAAGAAAGATAGAGAGCTGGACAGAAAGCTTTTCAATGGTTTTAAAAAATGATTATGTCTCTTATTTAAATGTTGTTGTTTTTTTAAAAAAGTAGTGGTATTCAGTCACCATATTTGGCCTGTGTTAAACTGAGGACAGCAAGTGGGAGTGGAGTAATTTAGAGATTTCTGCCCTTACAATGACATAAATGGCTGGGAGCCAGGTTTGCATTAGAGACAGGAATGTGACAACAGAGGTAGCAGGAGTATAGTGGGGATAAGAGGAGTTAAGATTTAAGAGGGCAACTATCTTTTGGCCAAGGAAGAGCAACACAGTTGACAATTTCATACTCCGGTTACCAGAGAATCAGGGTACTTCTGGCATCGCTTGCAGTCGTTTTTGTATTTAGGATGATAATGCCTCGTAATGCCATCTCTGAGGTTCGGCATAAATCAACCCACATCCCACAAGTACACATGGTAAACAAAAGAAAATACACTACAAATACATTAAATGGGACATACTACCTTGTGTGGAGGGTCTTCATCTCTCAATAGGTCATCTTGACCCATCATTACCATCCTCCTCTAATTCTAGGTTTCTAATGCATATCCCTCTTGCTCTTTGGTCTATTCATCCTTATCAGAAATTGTTTGTAACTGTGACATACCAGGGTACAATCCAGACTAATGAGCAGCTGTGTCACCCCTGCGATGCAACCTTGGGTGCCTTACAAAGCCTTGCTGAAGTAGCTCCCACCTGAGCCACTCACAAACAGCCTTCCACCGTGCAAGCCACACTCTTGAGTGTAACTGCAGCCTGCCAGGCACCCTTGGGTTATTCAGCCAAGCTTGGTTATACTGCAGGATGACCCCAACACACCCCCAGTCCCAGATTTTAACCCAGAAATTTATCTCCTGTACCACCCAGTCTGCGTGTTACCTGGTTTCAAGGTTTGGTAGTCAACAGGGTCGAACACTGCTGCCTTTTTTCTTGACAAAGATGACTGGACCACCAGCCAGCAAGACTGACTTGTGGATGAACCCTCTGGCTGGTTTTCCTGGAAGTATTCATGCAGCACAGGCAGACTGGGTTCTGACATGGCATAAATCCACCTGAACTGTATTTTTGCTCCCGGCTGCAGCTATATGTGGCAGTCCCAGTGCAGAGGGAGGTTTTCAGACCCTTCAGCATAGTCATGATATTTAAGGGAGATTCTAATGTAGGCTCAGAGGATGTCCCTGCCTGGGTGATCACCTCCCTGAGCCCTCCAGAACCTGGATGTTGGGACATCATCAGTTTGCTCCTGACAATACTGCTGACAGAATTCTGAAGGGAAACTGGCCTCCTGTTCTTGCCAATGAATGAGGGAATTTTGAAGGGTGAGCTAGGAGATGCTGAGAATCAGAGGGAAGTGTGGGGATTGAACTGCACTGAGTCATAGTATTTCTCAGTGTCCCTGAATAACTGTTTCCCAGGGGACTGTCTCCTTGATCACTGGACCCAAAGACAGAGGGGAGCCGTCCACAGTTTTTATTAGGTGCTGAGTGGCCTTGCTTTGCAAAGGAATTTGCCAGGCCTGGGCTGCCACTGCATCTATGAAATTATTGGCTGCTCCTGAATTGATGAAAGCCAGCTGGGTGGAAATCCATGGGGGCTTCTCAGGGATGCACAACCAGATATGCACCTGCAAGTACAAAGCTCCCAAACAGAGCAGGGTGCATGTCCCAGTCAGGACTGAGGTGTGGGGAATTCTCACAGAACCCAGGCCAGTCCCCCTTACCAAACCTGAGTCAACTCGTTTCTCAGGTTCCGTGGGGCTTGTACAGGACAAGCAGAAATGGCATGGCCAGGTTTGCCGCAATAGAAGCATTGGTGGTACGACAACATTGTTTTCTTTGGTGGTGAGCTGTCAATGAGCCAGCTCCACCTGCATCAGTTGAGTGGATGGAATGGGCACCAATGTAATGGTACTCAGACAGGGGACTGCAGGGAACTTATCTTTTCCTCCCTCTGCTCCTGTAACTGATTATCTATGTGGATGGCAAGGTTGATGAAGACATCCAGACCCATGGGTGTCTCCACACAGGCCAGTTCATCTTTGATTTCCTCCTGCAGATCCCACCGGAACTGGTACCACTCCATCACCTTGTTCCTTTCTGTGTCTGCAGGGAGATGGCAGAAAGGCACTGCCTAGGAAGCAATGGTACCCTGCCCCTGCCAGAGTTTCCTTAGAGCAGCCTCGGCCAAGGGGGCACCATGTGGGTCATCAAAGATTGTGGATATAGATTGGAGGAAGGCATTCAAATTTGAAAGCACTGGGCTGTTATTCTACAACAAGAGGGTGGCCCAGTGCAACACTTCTCCCATCAGCAGACTGATTATCAAACCCACCTTGCCTGGGTCAGAAGCCTAAATTTGGGCATGCAACATGAATAGAAGGCAGGATTGGTTCATGAAGCCCCAGAACCACTAGCAACTCCCACTGAATCGTTCTGGCAGAGATGTTGCAGGTCAGAAGTCGAGGTCAGGGACCTAGAGTCAGATTTCAGGAATCAGGCTAAGTCAGAACACCAGGGAGGCTGGGGCAGGAGACAAGAGCAGGTAGTGCTGTGTGAGCAGTCTGAAGCAGTGTGGAGCCCAGTTATATAGACAAATTCCTATTCCTCCCTCTGGCTTAAGTAGGGGGAGCAGACCAACCAAGAACTCTGGTGTTCCACCAATCAGGGCCCAGGATGGAGCCTACTATCCAAGCTGGGCTTCAAGGAGCCCTGTTTCTAGGTGATGCCAGGAAGCTGTTGGGTGGAGGATTAAAGTTTGATGCCCCCTCCTCCACTACAGGGGTGAGTCTAAAGGTCACTGTAATTGTAACCTCTCCCCCACATCCTGCTGCCTTCTCTCTGCAGCTACTGCTGGCCTCTTGTCAGCAACAGGGGGAGTCTCTGTCCACCTCTCAGGTTGCCTGATATCAGGCCTCTGGCTTGCTCCTAAACCTGGTACCCTCTGAGGTTCAGGTTGTGTTTCCTTTTCCTGTACACTGGAGGTTATGGAGTCTTGAGCTGACTGAATATTGAAGTAGGAGTTAACAGGGCCTAGTAATGAGCTAGTTGGTTCATAAAATAGTTAACTACCTCACAGGGGCCCTATGACCATTACTCAATATTTGTTTTATGCTTTGAGATCCTCAGTTGAAAGGGTACTATAAAGAGAATTGGAAAATATCTTTATTCTTGAAAATTGTCCATTCTATATCTGTATTCAAAAAGTAAAGATGCATGTATCTGGAATCTGGAATGTGCAGAACAGCATGCTGGTCACACTCAAACAATACAATTAGTGTGACATACCTTTAGACAGAAGCTGTCATGCACAACTGTCAATAAGCATATTTTATATTAAACCAGTAACACAATTAGGAAGGTTATGGATGAGTTAAATCACCTCGATTAAGAGGCAATGCATTTCCTATATCAAAAGGAATGCCTTTGATCACAAAAGAGACAGCGGTGATTAAAGCAAGCAAATGTCCTGTGGAAGTGTTTGAAGCAAACTGCAGACTCTTGATCAAAGCCTAGGTAATTTAATTATTTGTCTTCCTGACTGAAGTCCTTTGATGTGACACTGACTAAGAGTATATGGGAATGTTTTATGTTCCTGATTAGTCTAATCTGAAAACCCAATGCCTAAAAGGGTTTGTCCTATTACCAAACTAGAGCTCCTTAAGAGAAAAGTGAAAGCAGAAGCTTAAAGAAGAGCCTTGTCCACAGAGCAACAGTCTTTTGGTATAACCATGCCAGATAATCATGCTTTAACTTGGCCAAATGGGTCTATAGAGCAACACTGTTTGATATTAGCCTTTTTCAACAGTGTTGTATCTCCATCTGACAACCCAATGTGTACTGCATTATGGCAATTCTTAACAGCTATCCTAGAGTTCTTCATCCACTGATGCTCATAGTGGGGGATCCTGGCAATTTTCCAATATGGTTCCCCCCCATGATGCATTGCACTCTGGAGATTTTGCACCAGTTTGAGAATCCTCTGGGTGATGTTGCACGCTGATAGGCATTGTGAGAATTTTCTAGGTAGAGGCCTCTAGACTAGGAGTTTTTGGCTCTTCCTTCAGAAACATATAGAACAAAGTATTTGGAGGAGCAGACGTGAACACATATTGCTGATAGTTAGAAAAATGCAAATCCACAGACCCACCTAGTCTCTGGCTTTGAAGAACTTTTAGTCAGGGATTCTGGCTTTCCAGTTCTGCCTCCTGCTCTCTTGCCTATACTCTGCCATGTCTGGCTTTCTGGCTGCATCACTGCCAAATTAAAAAATAAAAATAACAAATCTGTGCCTCATACCTACACAAGGGCTCTGCTTTTCCAAGTGCTGCAAGGCAGGCAAGAGGCTCATCTGAGCTCAAACAAAGAAACAAGGAAAGCCCCATGCTTTTAGGGGTCTCTCTGCCTCCCAACTCCTCCCTATCACTGTGGAGCCGGTGTGGCAGAGCAGCAGCTGAAAAACTCTACACAGCACGGCCCCACCAGCAGCGGCCGCTCATCTCCCTGACAAGCTGTGATCTCAAAAGGGAAGGAGGCCAGGCTGTTGTGCAGAGGAGCCTGAGCCCTATGTGGTACCAGAGAGAACTGTGTTTTTATGTATTATTAAGGTGGGAGAGGACTGATTGTTTTTTGTGAGAGTGGAATCAATTTTGAAAAGGGGAATTGATTTGATGGAGGCACTGAATTTTGGGTAGGGTAAGAAACTTGAATTTATGTTCTGGGGTGTGTGATGGGCGGCGTTCACTGGCACTGCTGCTTAGTGGTCAGGGCACTAGGTCTCTCCTCGCCCTATCTCCAATGTCTGTCACTGGCCCCCGTCACATCAATGGCAGTCTGCCTTTTGGTGTGTGGGTGTCAACCCAACCTCCAGTCTGTTCACCTAGTAACTGTATCCCTCTCTGGAGTAACATAGTCTGAAGGAAGATATCAGGTCCCATGCTCTCCCGAAGGTGAGCAGGAGGAGGACCTTCCCTCTGTTTACCACCCCTGAAGGTCTTCAGCCCCAGCCATGAAGTTTGCAAAGTCTTTACCCTCTCTGGGTTTCCCCAACAGTGAGTCTGGAAGAGAGGGTTTTTGTGCCCTCCATATCAAAATAATTGGTATGAGAGTCCAGGTCCTCTCACTCCACCGGGTTCCAACCCAGAGCTCTGTAAGAAGCAACAATGTCCAGCACCTGGAAGTGCCTAAAGGATCCCTCCCTATGTCACTTCTTACCACTTGCTATCCCACCAAAGTCTTACAGTTTGACACTGTAGCAAAGTATAACAGGGTGACACTGTAGCAAAGTATAACACCCACCTCTCGTGAGTGCCCCTGGTCAAGTGTGTGTGCCTTCAGCTCTCTCAGTTTGTGATGACCCCTGTTGGTGGTTTCTCAGGAAGGTTTTCAATGACTCAACCATCCAGCTGAGTCTCACACACAATCTGTATCTGAAACAGAACAGACCCCTTCTGGGGTATATAGTCCATCAGGAGCCTATCCCAGTACTCCTCTGTTGGTATCTCTGTAGCCCTCCCCAGGATCAGTCTTTAAATAGTCCTGGTATGGGGCTGTATCCCCAGGGCTTCCTCCCTGGAGATCCTGTCTTCCTACAGCCCTCCATGGGCTCAGTCCTTAATCAGTCCTACAGCCCCTTCTGGACAAGCCTTCAAATAGTCCCTCGCCCTGGTATGGGGGCCATGCCCCCAGGGCTTCCTCCCTGGAGATTCTTCGCCCTTTTCGGCCCAGCTCTCCAGTTGGCCACTTAATAGTTTAGTTTCTCTTCCAGGGGTGTATCTCAGTTCAATATTCAGGCCACTTCTCTAGTGGCAGGGAAGGGACTGGATGCGTTCACTACTCCAGGTCCCAGCCCAAGGACCCTATGAATAGCAGCCACCTACTGCATCTCTTTAACTAAACTGTGTTTCTGTTCCCTGGGCCACTGCCCCACAGCTCCAGCACCTTCTCAAATGCTTCACCCTTACTGTAGTGCTGAAGTCTTGTACTCAGTCCCAGCAGCCAGCCAGGAGCTCCCTATTGCTCCTCCAGTCCCTGCCAGCAACTGATCTGTCCATGGTCCTGCTGCTCCTTCAGCCTGCCAGCCAGACAGGAACACAGTGCTCACTCCTCCGGCTCCAGTCAGCAACTGACTCTCTCTAGTACAGTGGTTCTCAAACTTTTGTACTGGCGACCCCTTTCGCATAGCAAGCCTCTGAGTGCGACCCCCCCCTTATAAATTAAAAACACTTTTTTATATATTTAACCCCATTATAAATGCTGGAGGCATAGCGGGGTTTGGGGTGGAGGCTGACAGCTCACAACCCCCCATATAATAACCTCCTGACCCCCTTAGGGGTCCCAACCCCCAGTTTGAGAACCCCTGCTCTAGTACAACAGCTCCTTTTATATGGCCCTGCTGGGCCCTGATTGGCTACTCCCTGCAGCTTCTTTCCAATTGGCTGCTTCCCCTGCAACCACTTTAGGCAGCCTGGAGGACTTCTCTACTGCTCCTTTCTGGGACACGCTGTAGTGGGACCCTGAGGCATCCAGCAGGGGGCCTCTGGGCCAATTTCACCCCATCACAAAAAGAAAAGGAGAATAACTGAATCTTCAGTGCCTCTGGGCTCAGCAAGCAGGCTCTTTCCCCTGGGAAAAGTTTCTATAGCATCCTTCTTCAGAAGCTCTCAGAGTAGGTTTCGCTCCCTTCCCTGTCTGGCTCCCTTTTAAACTCCATCTCCAGCTAGAGCACACTCTGCAGATGGGGATGGATGGGGCTGCCTTGGCCCAGAGCTGCTCCTTAACTGGTTCTGTTCTGGTGTGGAGTTTATTCACCCCACCACAAGATGGCATATTGATTTTTATGAGTTGGCAAAGAATTGATATGTGGGAGAAAATTTGTTTTGCTGGAGGAGGAGACCTGACTGTGTCGGGATGAGGGTGGGGGGTTGAATACTTGATGGATCGTGGGAGGGGGGATTTGCAGAGAGGAAAAGAAGGAGTTGTGTAAGGACAGTATCTTACCTGTTAGGAGCTAATCTCAATTTGTCTCTCCCTCATAGTGGCATGCCAAAGGGTTCATTTCAGCAGAGGGAGGAAGGGCACCAAGATGGAAGGAGTGAAGCAGAGGAGGAAAGAGCAAGAGCCAGAGATGTGATGGTAGAACTAATAAATGGTATGCAATATTAATGTAAATGTTTTGCAAATTTATCCTCCATCTCTAATAGGCCACTGTTGGTAGATGTGGGAGGCTCCTGTTGCAGAAATGCCTTTGGTGCTACATCTCCCAAATATCCTGTGAAGAGATGAAAATTTGCACCAGAGTCTGTTGTACTCCTAGGTGAACTGGGATTATTCTGCAAAGAAGAATCACACTGAACGGCTGACAAACTTACAGATGACCAGGGCTGCCTTTAACTTTCTCTGTCTAGCCCAACATTACATCAGCAGTCCGTCCATTTGTGAGCTGCAAGCTGTGTAGAGAAGGGAATTATTATTGCTTAATGGATTCTGCCTCTAAACTTTGAATACCACTCCCTGACAGGTTCTGAAGTCCTATCACAAAGAAATCCCTGAGGAATGTATCTTCATCTGTTTCTTTGGCAAGTGCTTTCTTCCATTTGCATAGTATTTTATGAAAATCAAGTGGAGACTCCTGTGCATGTGTCAGCTGCACTTTCCTTCTCTCTGAAGAGTTGAGCTCTCGTTACATACACTGGGGTTGTACAGTGTCACTACATGTACTTGTTTATTTTTAGAATTATAAAATGCACCCTATCCAAGTTGCCTCAGAAAGCATGTGCATAATGTAGTAAGAATACATGTACAAATGTATCTCTTATGAAAGACAAAAAGAAAGAAGAACAAGCTCTCAGACCAAATACTTCCCCCTCCCAACCAGCTTACCCAACTTCCCTGAGGCAAATGCCTGAAAAAAGAGATGGGCCTTGAGCTGTGTCCTAACTGTCAAAACCATGGCTGCTGCCTGATCAGCTAAAAGAACAAATTCCAGAGTTCCAGGCTGTCTACTAAGAATACCCTTCCTCTGTCCCTGATATTTAAATGTGGGAATGGGCTGGAAGGGTTCTCAGGAGGTCTCTAGTCCAATCCCCTGCTCAAAGCAGGACCAATCCCCAACTAAATCATCCCAGCCCAGGCTTTGTCAAGCCTGACCTGAAAAACCTCTAAGGAAGGAGATTCCACAACCTCCCTAAGTAACCCATTCCAGTGCTTCACCACCCTCCTAATGAAAAAAGTTTTTCCTAATATCCAGCCTAAACCTCCCCCACTACAACTTGAGACCATTACTCCTTGTTCTGTCATCTGCTACCACTGAGAACACTCTAGATCCATCCTCTTTGGAACCCCCCTTCAGGTAGTTGAAAGCAGCTATCAAATCCCCCCTCATTCTTCTCTTCTGCAGACTAAATAATCCCAGTTCGCTCAGCCTCTCCTCATAAGTCATGTGCTCCAGCCCCTAATCATTTTTGTTGCCCTCCGCTGGACTCTTTCCAATTTTTCCACATCCTTCTTGTAGTGTGGGGCCCAAAACTGGACACAGTACTTCAGATGAGGCCTCACCAATGCCGAATAGAAGGGAATGATCACGTCCCTCGATCTGCTGGCAATGCTTCTACTTATACAGCCCAAAATGTCATTAGCCTTCTTGGCAACAAGGGCACACTGTTGACTCATATCCAGCTTCTCATCTACTGTAACCCCTAGATCCTTTTCTGCAGAACTGCTGCCTAGCCACTTGGTCCCTAGTTTGTAGCCGTGCATGGGATTCTATCATCCTAAGTGCAGGACTCTGCACTTGTCCTTGTTGAACCTCATCAGATTTCTTTTGGCCCAATCCTCTAATTTATCTACGTCCCTCTGTATCCTATCCCTACGCTCCAGCATATCTACCACTCCTCCCAGTTTAGTGTCATCTGCAAACTTGCTGAGGGTGCAATCCATGCCATCCTCCAGATCATTAATGAAGATATTGAACAAAACCGGCCCCAGGACTGACCCTTGGGGCACTCCGCTTGATACCGGCTGCCAACTAGACATGGAGCCATTGATCACTACCCGTTGAGCTGATGATCTAGCTAGCTTTCTATCCACCTTATAGTCCATTCATTCAGTCCATACGTCTTTAACTTGCTGGCAAGAATACTGTGGGAGACCATATCAAAAGCTTTGCTAAAGTCAAGGAATAACATGTCCACTGCTTTCCCCTCATCCACAGAGCCAATTATCTCATCATAGAAGGCAATTAGATTAGTCGGGCATGACTTGCCTTTGGTGAATCCATGTTGACTGTTCCTGATCACTTTCCTCTCCTCTAAGTGCTTCAAAACTGATTCCTTGAAGACCTGTTCCATGATTTTTCCAGGGACTGAGGTGAGGCTCAGTGGTCTGTATTTCCCGGATCCCCCTTCTTCTCTTTTTTAAAGATGGACACTACATTAGCTTTTTTCCAGTCATCCAGGACCTCCCCCAATCACCATGAGTTTTCAAAGATAATGGCCAATAGCTCTGCAATAACATCCGCCAACTTCTTTAGCACCCTTGGATGCAGTGCATCCGGCCCCATGAACTTGTGCTTGTCCAGCTTTTCCAAATAGTCCTGAACCACTTCTTTCTCCACAGAGGGAGAGTTCATCTCCACTGCCAAGGTGGTTCACAAGGAGAGAGGTGATCTCTGAGTTAGCCAAAAATCGATAACTTGAAATACACCTAGAATTAATAGGAAGCTACTGCAACTGTTGAAAAGACTGGTGTAATATATGCCCATCAACTACCATAACCTAAGAGGCTGGTGTGACATAGCAGGGTACAATCCAGACTAATGAGCACCTGTGTCACCCCTGCAACCTTGGGTGCCTTACAATGCCTTGCTGAAGTAGCTCCCACCAGGCACACTCACAAACAGCCTTCCACCATGCAAGACTCAGGGTGTGACTTGCAACTGCAACCTGCCAGCCACAAATGGGTTATACTCTGTCTCTCACCAGGCTTGGTTATACTGCAGGGTGACCCCAACACCAACCCCATCCCAGATTTTCACCCGGAAATGGATCTCCTATATTGCCCAGTCCTCTCCTGGACAGTACAGATTATATTAAGTCTGTTATTCCTTTAAGAAAATAATATGCACACAACTTGTCACAGAGTTACCCAAACACTTCAATTTAAACACACTGGATTATATAAAACAATAAAACAAGTTTATTGACTACAAAGAGATAGATTTTAATTGAGTACAGGTAATGAGGCATAAAAGCCAGAAATGGTTACAAGAAAAATATAGACAAGACATTTATTATTACCTAACTTAAACTATATCAGATTCAAGCAAAGTTTCTCACCACTTGCTTTCAGCAGCCTTACTGACCAAACCCTATAGATCAGGACCCATTCTCCCAGAGTCCAACAAATGCTTCCTTTGTTGCTTCAGGTGCCACAAATGTGATGGGCAGGAAGAGGGGAGGGGTACTTTGGGGGTGTTTGTCCCTCCTTTTAATAGTTTCAGTCCCCCTCTTGAAAAACATTTCCAGCTGGGCAGCAGGAGACAGAGTCTATGTGGAAGGATGTTCCCTGCTGCTTTTTTCTGACCTGTTTAAGCTTTCTTTGTTTCCCTCTCTGCTTGATGACTGTGCTCACTGCTTAAATAATAATTAAGCAGTGCACACATTCCTTTGTTTAGGACAGAGCTGTCTGCCAAATTCTGTTTGGGGAGGGCTGTGGGGTTTGGAACGTGTTAATAACACCATACAGTGGAATCTTATAGCTTCACACACAATGTCGCCACACATATTTTACCAGGACAATACTGACCAG
This sequence comes from Mauremys mutica, assembly GCF_020497125.1. Lineage (NCBI taxonomy): Eukaryota > Metazoa > Chordata > Testudines > Geoemydidae > Mauremys > Mauremys mutica. The sequence continues at coordinate 82,430 of NW_025422792.1, forward strand.
CAAATTATGAGTTTTCAAATGATACCTTAGAAGTCATACTGTGTACAAAAATCATTACAGTCATGTGTAGGGTGTGGATACAGGCAGGGGCGGCTCTAGGCACCAGCAAAACAAGCTGGTGCCTAGGGCGGCAAAATGTAGGGGGCGTCCCCTGCCGCCGGGGAGGGTGGGAGGCTGGGCCGCGGCTCCCCGCGGCTCCGGTTGAGCTCCCGCAGGCATGCCTGCGGCAGGTCAACCGGAGCCACGGGACCACGGCACCCGCTGCAGTCATGCCTGCGGGAGCTTAACCGGAGCCGCGGGAAGAGGGGACCCGCCGCAGGACCGGGGAAGGGCGGCGCAGCGCACCGCGCTGCTTGGGGCAGTCTGATTTCTAGAGCCGCCCCTGGATACAGGGGTGTATTCTGTCACAGTAATATGTGCCCATCAACTACCACAACCTAAGAGGCTGGACAGCCATATTCTGCATTGGCAGTAGTTCCTGACTGGTCTTAAGGTGTAGCCTAAAGTAGAGTGCAAAGCAGTAACCTGGTCTAGAAGTCACATATTTATGGGTCACTGTGGAGAGGCCAAAACCAAAAGAAAAGGATGCAAATGACTAACCAGATGTTGATGGGTAAAAAAAGCAGCTCTTTGTCTCTGATGCTAGTTGGAATACAAGAATCAATCAGAGATCCAAGAGTACCCTTCAGTAAATTGCAAACCTCTTAGACAAAAAATGCACAAGCACGTTCAATAATAGCAGCAAAAATCACGGTCACACCTTCAAAATCATCCTTCAGTACACTAGCATCAAAGTTGAGTGGGAAACGGTTTTTCTGTCCCATGAAAATTTTCATGATTTCAAAAAATGTCCTGTTCTGCATGGGGGTGAAACCAAGACAGTTTGAAATGTTTAATGAAAAGCCAGAGAGAGAGAGAGACAGTGAGAGACAGCATCAGTCAGTCTCTGGCTTCCTTTCTCAATCTCTCCTGTTGGAGCTATCCCACATTGTATAAATAATTAAATGTTCACTGAACGGGATTAGGCAACACTGACTTGATAGCCTGGTGGTTAGGGCACTCAGCTAGAATGTAGAAGACATGGGTTCAAGTCAGTGAATAGTTAAGACAGAGGGGAACAGTTCCAATAGGAGAAATTGAAAAAACTCTGCCTCAGAACAGCCATAGCCTGGTGGTTTGGGCATTCCCCTAGGATGTGAGAGACAATTGTTCAAATCCCTGCTGTGACTTGCTGGCATACGATGGCGTATATTACATTGGTGGACATGCAGGTGAATGAACCGCTGATGGTGTGGCTGATCTGGTTAGGTCCTGTGATGGTGTTGCTGGTGTAGATATGTGGGCAGAGTTGGCATCGAGGTTTGTTGCATGGATTGGTTCCTGAGTTAGAGTTACTATGGTGCGGTGTGCAGTTACTGGTGAGAATATGCTTCAGGTTGTCTGTGGGCGAGTTCTGGCCTGCCACCCAAGGCCTGTGAAAGTGAAGGATCATTGTCCAGGATGGGTTGTAGATCCCGGATGGACATAATACCAAATGGACTAAAGGTGAAAAATCCACTGCTATCTACATACTACACAGACCAGAGTGAGAGATTATGCCATACTCTATCAAAGAAACTGAGGAACCACTTGACCAGCAAACAGGAAAACATCAAAAAAGAGCATGTCCACCAATGTAATATATGCCAGCAATGCCCCTCTGCTATGTACATCAGCCAAACTGGACAGTCCCTACGGAAAAGGATAAATGGACACAAATCAGATATTAGGAATGGCAATATACAAAAACCTGTAGGAGAACACTTCAGTCTTCCTCGACACACAATAGCAGATTTAAAGTTAGCCATCCTGGTCCTGAAGTTTTTTTGCTGCAGACTTCAAAGAGAAACTGCTGAGCTCCAGTTCATCTACAAATTTGACACCATTAGCGCAGGATTAAACAAAGACTGTGAATGGCTAGCCAACTACAAAAGCAGTTTCTCCTCCCTTGGTTTTCACACCTCAACTGCTAGGAGAGGGCCTCATGCTCCCTGATTGAACTAACCTTGTTATCTCCAGCCTGATTCTTGCTTGCATATATATATATATATATATATATATATATATACCTGCCCCTGGAAATTTCCACTACATGCATCCGACGAAGTGGGTATTCACCCACGAAAGCTCATGCTCCAATATGTCTGTTAGTCTATAAGGTGCCACAGGACTCTTTGCTGCTTGGAAAGTATAGGAGACCATTTTTATTTCAGAAGGTGGAGAAAGCTACTAGGGGAGAGTGTTGTAGGTTTGATTTTGATAAATACGGAGGAACTGGTTGAAAATTTGAAAGTGGAAGGCAGCTTGGGTGAAAGTGGTCATGGAATGATATAGAGTTATGATTCTAAGGAATGATAGGAGGGAAAACAATACAATAAAGACAGTGGATTTCAAGAAGGCAGACTTTAGCAAACTCAGGGAGTTGGTAGGTAAGATCCCATGGTAAGCAAGTCTAAGGAGAAAAACAGTTCAAAAGAGTTGGCAGTTTTTCAAGGGGACATTATTAAGAGCAAAAGAGCAAACCATTCCACTGCATAAGAAAGATAGGATGTATGGCAAGAGACCACCAAGGCTTAACCAGGAGATCTTCAATGATCTGAAACTCAAAAAAGAATCCTACAAAAAGTGGAAACTAGGTCAAATTACAAAGGATGAATATAAACAAACAGCACAAGTATGCAGGGATAAAATCAGAAAGGCCATGGCACAAAACAAGATTAAACTAGCTAGACTTAAAGGGTAACAAGAAAACATTCTACAAATACATTACAGCCAAGAGGAAGACCAAGGACAGTGTAGGCCCATTACTCAATGAGCGGGGTAAAACAATAACAGAAAAATGTGGAAATGGCAGAAGTGCTAAACGACTTCTTTGTTTCAGTTTTCACCAAAAAGTTTACTAGTGATTGGGTGTCTAGCATAGTTAATGCCAGTGAAAATGAGGTAGGATCTGAGGCTAAATTAGTGAAAGAACAAGCTAAAAATTACTTAGGCAAGTTAGATGTCTTCAAGTCACCAAGGCCTGATGAAATATGAGGAGATATCTGAGCCATTAGCGCTTATCTTCAAAAAATCATGGAATACGGGACTTCCAGAGGACTGGAAAAGGACAAAGATAGTGCCAATCTATAAAAAAGGTAAATAAAGACAACCCAGGGAATTTGAGACCAGTCAGCTTAACTTCAGTACCTGGAAAGATAGTGGAGAAAATAATCAAGCAACCAATTTGAAAAAACCTAGAAGATAATAAGGTGACAAGTAACAATCAGCATGAATTTGTCAAGAACAAATAATGTAAAACCAACCTAATAGCCTTCTTTGACAGGGTAACAAGCCTTGTGGATAGAAGGAAAGTGGTAAACGTGGTACAACTTGACTTTAGTAAAGCCTTTGATACTGTTTCTCATTACTTTCTCATAATCAAACTAAGGAAATACAACCTAGATGTGTGCGTAATTGGTTGGAAAACCATTCCCAGAGAGTAGTTATCAGTGTTACACAGGCAAGCTGGAAGGTCATATCAAGTGGGATTCTGTAGGGATTGGTCCTGGGTCCAGTTCTGTTCAATATCTTCATCATTAATTTAGATAATGGCACAGAGAGTACACTTATAAAGTTTGCAGATGATACCAAGTTGAGAGGGGTTGCAAGCACTTTGGAGGACAGAATTAAAATTCAAAATGGTCTGGACAAACTGGAGAAATGGTCTGAAGTAAATAGGATGAAATTCAATAAGGACAAATGCAAAGTACTCCACTTAGAAAGGAACAATCAGTTGCACACATACAAAATGGGAAATGACTGCCTAGGAAGGAGTACTGCAGAAAGAGATCTGGGGGTTACAATGGATCACAAGCTAAATATGAGTCAAAAATGTAACGCTATTGCAAAAAAAGCAAACATCATTCTGGGATGTATTAACAGCAGTGTTGTAAGCAAGACATGAGAAGTAATTCTGCTCTACTCCATGCTGATTAGGCCACAACTGGAATATTGTGTCCAGTTCTGGGTGCCACATTTCAGGAAAGGTATGGACAAATTGGAGAAAGTCCAGAGGAGAGCAAAAAAAAAATGATTAAATGTCTAGAAAACATGACTTATGAGGGAAGATTGAAAAATTTGTTTAGTCTGGAGAAGAGAAGAGTGAGGAGGGATATGATACCAGTTTTCAAGTACATAAAAGGTTGTTACAAAGAGGAGAGAGAAAAGAAGCAATGGGCTTAAATTGCAGCAAGGAAGGTTTACGTTAGACATTAGGAAAAACTTCCTAACTGTCAGGGTACTTATACACTGGAATAAATTGCCTAGGAAGGCTGTGGAATCTCTGTACTTGGAAGTTTTAAGAGCAGGTTAGACAAACACTTGTCAGGGATGGTCTAGATAATATTTAGTCCTGCCTTGAGTGCAGGGGACTAGACTAGAAGACCTCTCAATGTCCCTTCCACTCCTATGATTCTATATATCTTGGTGCCAATTTTAATACTTCTTTTCAAAGACCACATTCTTTCATCTCAGTGAGGTCTTCAAGAAACATTTATTTCTTCTTCTGCACCCCTCTTCATTTTCCCCTTCATTCTTGTCTCTGTCACTCTGTAACAGGGTGGCTTGTCCCAAGAGCTAAAGGCCTGGGGCTAGCCAACCCTAGTTACTCGGGAGACACACATGAGCAAGGATCAGCTGATAACCTAATATAGAGCACGAGGAAGCTACTGGAGGATGCTCTGGGACAGCCAGCCAGAATGAAGCTGGAGGGAGAGACAGATTTCAGCAGAGCCTGCCAAGGGAGGGAATTGCTGCTGGGAGCAAGTAGATGCCAGCAGAGAACACTAAGGTATCAGGGGGTGAAATTTAATATGCTAGGAAATTCTAAGTTTACACTTAAAAAAACCAAAATGAAAACCCCACACTGGAAAGTATGGGCATTTACAGTGAAGATAGCCAACTCTGTCCTTATAGCTTCCTGCTCTTCCCCCTTGTATCAGGAAGTAGGACTGCAAGTCTCCCCTCTTGCAGCCTACCAACTTCCTCTCTTTATAGACCCCACCCAGCTCCTCCCCCAGCTGGACTTCATCAGCAAGTAGGCCCTAGCATGCTCTAGGTTTCCTCCAGGTGCAGCCTAAGGTTAATTAGCCAAATTTACCCCTTCAGGCCTTGAGTGGGGTGGACACCCCATCACAGGTACCATTGACAACTATAGTCACAACGCAAAGTGAAAGTTAAGATTCGGGAAAGTGCCCTACCCCGGAGGAAGAAATAAGGGTTCCATCCCTGGAAACCTTCGGGAATGGATTGCAGAGTACTTCCACAAACGTTTCATTGAGATCTCCCAGGAGGATTCAAGGGACTTCCCTATGTACATAAACAAACTGCTCTGCATGGCCACTCTGCCTAACTCTTCAGGGGAATGAAAAGCAGATAAGGACACTACCTCTCTTTGTTGTACCATTTCCTCTTCTAGTATGGATAAATTAATAAAAAGTTGATAGCTGTGTCCTGTTAAGTTGGGGTTGCCCCTTAGTACATCATTGTAATGGAAATACAATAAGACAGGGTTCCTTCCCCTGCAGAGGGCTCGCACTGCGACTGGACTGTGGTGGAATCTCAAACAGGTTCTGGTTCACGGCATAGCTAGATTTCCCCAGTCTCATGTCCCCCATCCTCCTCTTCCTTTCTACTCCACCTCCTTCTTGTCCTCACTGTTCACACTAAGGGCCTGTGACTCAGGTTTCTTGGTCATATTCAGTATGGCCTGCAGGGTGAGGGTAGGGTCTCCGATAAGTATGGCATACAGCTCTTTGTAAAAGCGGCAAGTCTGCAGATCAGCACCAGATTGACTGCTTGCCTCTCTGGCCTTATGGTGTGCCTGACACAGTCCCCTTGCTTTCATGTGGCACATACCTGTTCTCCTGCATTCCCATGTGCAATCTGGTCATAAATGTCCACATTTCTATGCCTGGTTCGTAGCTGTGCTTGCATAGCCCTTCTCCCCACAAGCCCAGGAGATGCAATATCTCTTGTCTACTCCAAGACAGAGTGTGTCTGGAATGTGTAGCCAGCATGGTCAGCTGGGCACTTGTGCACAACAATGGAGAGCTGCTAGGTGTGCTTGCCAAGCTAGACAATCAGGAAAAGGCATTTCAAAAATGTGCAGGGCATTAAAGGGGAGGGGGGCACTTCTGGTCTCTGTGGCCCCCGGGCACTGGAGTTCACAATTGTGACCAGAGCGGTCATTGTTGGGCATTGTGGGAGAGTTGCTGGAGAACAGTTGACATAGGTAATACAGATTTCAGAGTGGTAGCCGTGTTAGGTAACACAGTGTCTGTACTCACACTGCATTGACCTCAGTACATTGACCATAGCTCAATGCTGCTTGGAGAGGTGGTGTTATTGTTTCGTGAGGCACTCACATCAGTGGGAGACAAATTTAAGTGTAGACACCTTTATGTCGACGAAAGGCGGCTTCCATTGGCCTAACTTTGTAGCGTAGATTAGGCTTAAGAAGGATCTTGTCATGTCTTCCTGACAGAGGAAGAAGACAAAGGAATTTGCATTTTCTTCTCTGACTGAGAGACTATAATTTAAACGGCCTTGGTTACATTTCTGTCTTAGGTTCATTTCAGGTAAGAATTTGATGTTATATGCGCTCATGCCAACACAATATTTTCAACAATTATGCTTGCTGTATGACACATGTTGAAACATTAAATATTTGTAATACTACTATTTTAAAGCTTTGCCAGGTATGTAGACTTGCTTTTGTAAAATAAAAAAAATATGCATAACTTATTTTGAGGGTTGGAGGAGGAAGAGAGAAAAAGTATCCATTTTAATAAATTGAATATAATGCTCTGTAGAAGCTGCTGTATATGCTTAAAATGTGCTTTATACACATTTCAGATAAAATAAATAGATAATTAATTTTGTTTCAATAAAATCATTTGCTCCCCCTCTGAAATAAATCAAGGCAGAGATCAGATGACTGGAGAATCTGAAATATTGCACATGTTGTGAGCACCAATCATCCTCTCTTCTCCTGTCTGTTAAATTTCGGTAGCACTTCATTTCTGCCATTTAATTTATCTGCGCAGTAAGAACTTTCATACATTTCACCTCAAATGACCTCAGCACAACCAGGAGAGCACCCCAGTAAGAGCTGACCCCAGCACAGATCTCTCTGAAGAGAAAGGTCTGTTCAGTGTCACAGGGATAATAAGACAAATACCTTCAAAGCCTACAGCTCTGATTTCCCTGGTTATCTGCTTTCAGTAATCAGATTCTGCAAGGCTGCTACTGTAAGTTGAGCCTGCACTGCTAAGAGTCAGAAGCTGGTTGTTGCAAGACAAAATTGAATTGCAGAGCAGTAGTGCTAACTGCCCCCTTCAACTGCCATTTTGAAGAGGCAAATGGTTTTCACCCAAGGTTTTATCAGAAACTTATTAGGTGTAAAAAAATTCAATTAGCACTTTGAAGTGCTATTTTCTTTATTTGTGAGGCAGCGAAAGAAGACTCAGGGCTTGGCTACACTTGCAAGTTGCAGCGCTGGTAGAGGCTTTCCAGCGCTGCAATTAGTAACCGTCCACACCTGCAAGGCACATCCAGCGCTGCAACTCCCTGGCTGCAGCGCTGGCTGTACACCTGGCCAGGTTGGGGTGTAGCGATTGCAGCGCTGGTGATCCAGCGCTGCTCATCAAGTGTGGACACACACCAGCGCTTTTATTGGCCTCCAGGGAATAAGGAGATATCCCAGAATGCTTTTAACTAAATTACTCTCTTTGTTTTGTTATGCAGCCTCTCTTTGTTTTGTTGTGAACTCCGATCAGAGCTCCGTTGAACTGCTTATCTAAAAAACAAACACTGATCACAGCAAACAGGAGCTATCTGTACCTGGCTGTGAACGATCAAATGAGAGGCAAGCAGTTTGCTTGACAGAGAAACAGCGTTGGATGCAGGCTGTTTGCAATTAAGACTAAGGGTTTGCGAACATTTTGTGATTTTTCAATCCAGGGAAGCTAACACACAGTGTTGGCTCCAAAAATCCACTCTCTCTATCTTCTCCGCTCCCTGTCACAGTACACCACAGGGAGTGAGTGAAACAGCGGGGAGTCCGTGTTGGAGGCAGGCTGTTTGCAATTAAGAGTTAAGACTAAGGGCTCGCGAACATTTTTTGATTTTTAAATCCAGGAAGCTAACACACAGTGTTGGCTCCAAAAATCCACTCTCTCTATCTTCCCCGCTCCCTGTCACAGTACACCACCCTCCACCCCCCTCTTTTGAAAAGCATGTTGTTGCCACTTGAATGCTGGGATAGCTGCCCATAATGCAGCACTCCCAACAGTGTTGTAAATGCTGCAAATGTGGCCACACACCAGCGCTGGTAGCTGTGAGTGTGACCACACACCAGCGCTGGCCCTGCATGACCAGCGCTGTAACTCCCAGCGCTGCAACTTTCAAGTGTAGCCAAGCCCTAAGAGAAAACTGACAAAGCTACTAAGAACTGGGGGTGTGTGATGATACTTTATTTTAAATCCTGTCACAAAATTATATCTATTTCTTTCAGGCCCGTTAATTTTTGTGTATTACTGAAATTATTCATTCCTACACTGCACACTTTCTCTTAATTGTGTGGATTTATTTTTACCAGCTGGCATGAAAGACTGACACAGCTGGGCCTGGTTCATCACTGGCGTAACTGACTACAGTACTGCACCAGTTATGAATGTGGTCTGTTCTGCATGACAGACTCTTTCCCAGAGCTCATGAAATGAGGGAGAATCTGTGGGAATGGGAAGGTGGGGAAACGGGAGGGGCATTATTATATCTTTTTAAATAAGATAAAAAGACAGAGTAGGTGAATTTCAACCTAGTACTGCATTGTGCAGTGAGATGCACTACAGGGGAGGTTTATGCTTTTCTCTGAGGTGAACTGCATCTGTCTTTGGTTAATCCAGACATGGGCAAACTAGAGTTTGGCACCAATAACAAAATAAGCAATTGGTCATTGTGATGGGGTGTGGTCTTCAGGGGCTGAGCAAGAATTTTCCTGGATCTGCTTCTACAGGCTGCTGTGGCACCAGGTTCTGGAAGTGAAAGGACCTTAATCTCTCTGTGTCCTAGGCCATGTCTACACTACAGTGGCACAGCTATGATGCTGCAACTGTGCAGCTGTAGTGTAGATGCTTGCTGCATCAGAGGAAGGGTTTTTTCCATCGATGTAGGTAATCCATCTCTCCGACAGGCAGCAGCTAGGTCAACAGAAGAATTCTAGTTGTACCTACAGCGGGGCTTAGGTTGAGCTAACATAGCTCAGAGCTCTAAGTGATGGAGCTAGGTCAACTTAAGTTTTAGGTATACACCAGGCCCTAGTTCCACTCTGTAAAATAGGGATAATAATGCCATCTTACATCACAGGGGTGTTATAAAAAGAAATTCTAAAATGTTGTGAACCAGTCAGATACTACAGTGTAGAACATCATAGAAAAGCCTGTTGGGAAATAATACATTAATTCAGTGAAGGGTTCAAATGATATGTAGTAATTAAGGCATAGTGTTACATACTGACTGATGACAATAAAAAGAAATATTGAATGACTACCTGCCAGTGACCACTGTCCATCCTGTGCACTGAACAGGGCAGTGTCCTGTGGAAAAAAACAGTATGTGATCATGTAATTAAAGACTGTATCAGAATGCATATGCACAAGGAAGCCAAATTATGGTTATATAGGCAGCCCCAATTCTGTCATTTCCCAGCTTTTGAAAACATAATATTTTAATGTATTTTTTTCTGTGTATTTTCTATCTAGTATCATTAATTAAAGAAAAGTTAGCAGCAGTAACACCTTTCTCTAAAAACCAACAAAGGCTGAGGGCTAGAGCCACAAAGGGACGTAACGTAAGCGTGGCATACACTACACATGCTTTGCCAGTCTAGCTCTCCTAGTATAGCTGTACTGACAGAGCCCTCTAGTGTAGATGCAGTGTATGCTGTCAAGTTTTTCTGCAGGCACAGTAGCACCTTCTATTACAGCATTACAGCTATGCTGACAGAAGCACTCTTCTGTTAGCATAGCTGCAGCTACACTGGGTGTTTTGCTGGCACAGCTATGTTAGCTGGGGGCATCCCTGACTACCACAGCTATGCAGACAAACCTTTTTTAGTGGAGAACCAGCCTTTGGTGTTGCAATGTCAAGGGTGCAAAACCTACCTCCTAGCCACCTAGTGGAATCTACAGCCCTGAGTTAGGTCCCCTAAACAATGTATGGGGAGATCTAGGCACCTAAGAATGTGATCCACAGAAGCCAACAGGCTGAGTGGGGAATTGCCCAAACTAGCCAATAGGAAATGCCAATGGGAGGGGTGTGGCCTAAGCCCTGCACTTCTCAGGCAGTTAGGCACCCAAAATCGGGGCCAGAGGAAGATACCTATATTTGCTTGGGATTCTCAGCTGTGAACCCTCTCCTAGAGTTGGACGCCTAACCTGTTTTTTGCAAGAAATGTGGGAGGGAAAAAAGGTTTCCATTATAACCTTTAGTCCAGTGGTTAGAGCACTCACCCAAGATGTGAGAATCAGTTGTCCCCCCCATGCCTGATGTGGAGCTGAACATGGCTTCCCTGCCTTTCAGATGTGTGTCCTAACCACTGGACTATAGACCCATTCACATGTTCTGTCTGGCCCAATGCATATTTAATCACTTATACACAGTAGAGCAGCATTAACATGAGAGACAGAGAGAGCCTCACACCAGACTACATTATAATCCAGTAGCTAGGGCACCTCTCCTGAGAGGTGCGTATCCAGGTCCTGCTCCACATCAGACAAAGAGGGGAATGGAACCTGGCTCAGTGTTAAGGTTAAAACCCCAACTGTTTTGTGTGGGTTTAGGCATGCTCTGAGAATGCCCAACGGATCGGGTCCCACTGGCAAGGTACATGGGGAAAACGCCTCGTCTGAGGATCCCACTGGGGCTTGGGCATGAAATGTGCCCAGATGCCTAGACTCAGAGGCGCCAATTTATGGTTTTCCCCAGGGGTGCTCAACCCCCACTCTGCCTCCACCCCACCTCTTCCCACCCCCTTCCCAAGCGTGCCCCACCCTCCCTCTGCCTCTTCCTGCCACCACTCCGCCTCCACCCCTCCAGGGTCTCCTGCATGCCGCTGAACAGCTGATTGCCAGCGGACAGGAGATGCTGGTGGGGAGGGGGAGGAGCTGATCAGCTATTTTTTTCCCATGGGTGCTCCAGTCCCGGAGCACCCACGGAGTCAGTGACTATGCCTAGACTGAAGCAGCAGTGTACATGCTGATTGGCAGAAATGTAGATGCTTAGGCTAACTTTAACAGTGGAAACTTAGGTGCACAGGCATTTTAGGCACCTTCAGGATTAGGTGGCAGGTGAGTGGAAATTTGAGGACCTCAGTGGCACCTAAATGTTGGACTTAAGTGCCTTAAATGGCAGTTGGGCACTAAGTCCTTTTGTGGATCTAGCCCTGAGTGTGTTATATAATTAAAGGAAGTACATCCATAACAGAGAGGCATAATTGCAGAAGACTCCAGCTTCCATTATCACCATGTTACAACTGGGTCAGAGTAAATAAACAGCTAATTTAGACTTAAAATAATAGGTTAGAGAAAGTAACTTTGCATGAGCAGAGCCATTTAGAGCCTGAAAAGCCAACAGACAAACTTCACAATTGATATGAACCTGTACTGTAAGCCAGTGTAAATATTTTTTGTTAACTAGAAGTAATGATATAAGTGCAGGATGTTGAAGAAGAAGTTGAGCCTCTACATCTCAATAAATTGCAATTGAGATATGATGTATGATCAGACATTGAAAAAAATAATTATGCTAAGCTAACTTTAATAAAATAAGAATATTCAGAAGAGGTTCCAAATGGCTTTCATTTAGCAAAAATGATCTTTGGTAACAGAGTAAAGAAATAAGTCCATTAATAAACTGAAGGATAACACAATGCCTAGATCCTAATCCTTGAAGAGTCAACAGTACTGTCATCAAACATACTTGGCATAGAGGGAACATTAAGAATGGTTTTAGTTGGATTTAATTTCATAAAATAACATGATAGCCACTATGTGACTCACCAGTGGTGCCAACAAGCAAAAGGTTCATTGTTCTTTACAAGCAACTCCTGTCTCAGACCTGACAAACTCACTGCACCTAGTACACCACTTTCACAGTATTTATCCAGGAAGGGTAGCATGTAAGGTTTCTACTGAAAGCTTGTAACTTATCAATACTTGTAATCATTGTAAGATGTATGTATGGGTAATATTTAAGGAATAATGTAACTATATTGAAAACTATGCCTTATGGTCATAGAGTAAAAGTTAGTCACACAAGAATCATATATCTCAGTAATGGCTCATTAAAGTGGGAGGGAGTTGTTATCCCTCCCTGGTCAGATGGTGATGCAATGCAAGGTTCAGTTGTCCCTTCCTCCATTCCAGAGCAGTCAATGTAAAACCATCAAAGGCAATTGCAAATAATCTAAACCACTTAGAGATATAAAGGAACATTATAACAGACAGAGGATTGCCCTGTCTGTGAATAAAGACAAAAGACTGATTCAGTAGATCCAAGGTGGAGAAAGATACTCTACATCTATTCATTGAGGAGACATCTTGTTGAGGGGAGGTGTTTTATGAAAGATTGGATCTTGGCTTTTGCGAAGCCTGCCAACTCTGCCACAGACTGAATTGGGGGAAGAGGGGAACCTACTTTATTAGATAGGAATGGTAACTATTAAGTGTAGGCCATCCTTTGTGTTTTATGATTTTGTTTTATATTGTTGTTGCCCTGGAATGGAGGGGTGTGTTACCCCAGAATTTGAGCAAGCTAATTGCAACACCATTTTGTGTGCACTTAGCCACCATGAATTAATAAAATAGAATACCACATAGTTTAGGGTTAATTTGAACAAGCAGGGTTTCTGGAGGCCAGGTCAAATGCTAGCTGCATGCTTGCAGTTTCTGCTAATCAGAATGAGAGGAGGGGAAAAAAGAGTCAACAAATTGAGACTGAAATAAAATAAGTGGATGGAGATCTTGAGTTTGGGTGTCTTTGATTTAGAAGCTCAGATTGTTAGGAATGTTATGTTGATAAGTAGTTGATTGAAGTTAGGAGAAGTGATGACCCAAGTTGGGGTCACTATGAGTTATGTGTTTTGTAAAAATTAGTTCTAAAAGACTAGATAATAGAGTGTACTTTGGAGCAGTTCTCTAATGCTATCCTGAGAGACTGTTTCCTGACACCATAGTCCCTGGCGGGGAAGCGATCAGCCATGGTTGACCTGCTGCTAATTATTCAATACCATCTCAGATTCTAGGTAATTGTTTGGGATGTTTTAAACCTATAGCTTATGCCTGTCTGTGCTCAAATCTAATAAACTGTAGTTTTAGATAAAAGCATGCTTACTTGCATCAATCTGTCATCAGCCGTAAGTACTGTTTTCCCATTGGTTTATACCTGACACCACCTGGAGTGAAACAGTTAAGTTATGACTGCTTTGGGTTCTGAAAATCATGGGTAACATTGTAATCATTGTTTCTATCAATGATTCTCTCTTGCTTCTAGTGGACCCACTATTCTTTCTTAAACATTCTTTTGTTTTATTATAAGTGCTCATAAGTGCTGTGGAGTGGGGTCTTAAAGTAAAAACTGGTAAACTGGGGTACACACAGCTCCTTTGGGTGCAGAGGATCTGAAGTTTCTGTGCGTTGCCAGTGTGAGGGGCAGGATATCACGGGAACACTTCAAGGGACTTAGGGAATTGGGTGTACCTTCTGTTAACCTCCAAGGCAAAGACAGGGCTGGCATAGCCCAAAGGAGAGTGTTTGAGTGGCTGAAAGGCTGGTGGTGTTAGGGAGCTAACACTCAGCTACCACAGGCAAGACATTCTCTCATTAGAGGTAGGGAGTAACAAGGTGACTCTTAGTCCTGGTTACCCCAAGACTCATCACACACTATTTTATCTTTCACAATTAGTTAGGACTGAAGTTGCATCATGGCAGATGGAAAGGATAACTCTTCTTCTTCTTCACTATGATCTGCATTATAATCCCCTTATAACTGATCTCCGAAGAAGCACATAGATACAAAACAGAGGTTGGTAAAAAATTCCATATTAAACTGGTTTAATGAAACTATTGTCAAAGACAGCAATGATATTTAAACCATGTAAAAGCCATATGAGTCAGAAAGAAAGCTGGGTGAAGTTCATGCCACCTTTCATCAGAGGAAAATGGGAAATCACTTAGAGGCTTAACTTACACACTAAGAAGGATATGATCTGGTCAGTTCTTGAACAGGAAACACTGAAAGACAATCCACGGATGCTGCTGTGAGTGATGTTGGTGATTCAGCAGATGGCAACCTTCCTGCTGAACCAATGTCATAGCATGGGACGGGGGGCTACTGTAATACTGAAAGTTTGCAAATGAGACATAGGAGCAAGGTCCTGACCATTTGTGTCATTCTAGATCATACAGTAACTTTTGCAGGTGTAGTAATAATAGCACTGATGTCCTGGACAAATGCCAATTTTGTAAAGTACATTCTGTCTCCTTAAATTTCTCTGCATGGTTACAATGAGCTACTGTGTTATAGAGCAGGGGTCCCCAACCCCTGGTCCGCGGCCTGGTACCGGTCCGCGGCCTCTTAGAAACCAGGCTGCGAACCGACCCAGTGGAGCTTCCGCAGGCATGCCTGCGGGAGGTCCAGCTGAGCCGCGGGACGAGCGCTCCCTCCGCAGTCGTGCCTGCGGGAGGTCCGCTGCTCCTGGGGCTCAGCTGGAGCTTCCGCAGGCATGCCTGCGGAGGGTCCGGCAAACGAAACCGGTCCCTGGACCCAAAAAGGTTGGGGACCCCTGTTATAGAGAATCCACCATACCAGAATCTGAAGTAGGTCCGTCAAGTCCAGTATCCTGTCTCTGGCTATAACCTGCCAGACTTGATGCTATAGAAGGTGCAGAGCCCCTTAGTAAAGTACCTAGCCAACTACACAATGCCTATTCGGGGAGGAAAGAAATTCCTTCTTGACTCCCTAGCTAATTAGCTTGCACCCTGATGCATAAGATATGAAGTCCCCTTAGGATGCAGAACTCAAATGCTACTGGTAACATATTACCCTGCCTGTTCTACACTGTTGTGCAGTGGTATTGTGTGCTCTTAAACAGCTGCAGAGTTCTATAGTATAGGTGGCTGCATTTCAACAAATGGTGAAGTGGTTCATCCATATGTTTTTTATGTGTCCATCTACATATGTAGTGATTTCATTCCTCTCAATTGGTGGAAAGACATTGAGAGCTGGTGGTGCAATAATCTATTATATAACCTTGCATCAAATGAACAGGTACAAATTGGTGTACATGCAGTTCCAATGGTAATTGCCTTCTAAGTGGTTCCGAGGATTGTACTGCTAAACTGTACACTCCTAAGAGTCTGGATCTGCAGTGGCAATATGTTCTGACAACTCCAGTTTTGTACCCTTCCTTGATTTTTATTTTCAGTCTCTCAGCTCTGTTGCTTAGCTGAATGACTATCAAAAGAAGAACTTCAAAGTTCTGGCTTTTCTATGGAGTGACAGTGACCATGGAGATCCAAGATATCTAGTGAGTGAGTGAATGTGTTTGTGTGTGCATGCATGCGTGTACAGACTTAACAAATGAGGAAAATTTATAGTTGGTTCATGTTTTTATTTTGTTGCTGTTTGGAGAAAATAAGAGCCTGTGGTCCTGGTAATAAAGCTGATGGATGTCATTAACTTGTCACAATTTGCTACCATCACTAGTTCATTCCTGGCATAGCAACAGGCAGCAAATTCTGATGAGTAACTCTCACTCTTAAAATTTTGCTACCCAGGATAGAAGTTTGCTGTACAGGTTTAACAGGCTTTTTGTGGTAGCACTTTTTTATGGAGTAGTCTAAATGATGGATTAAAATCAGTGATGTCTGTGAGAGAGGAATCCACACAAAAACCTCCAAGCTGAAGACTGAGGTAAATAGTGGTCACAATATATGCAACAAATGGGCAAGGATATCCCAGGAAGATTTACAGAACAGAGCAGATATACATTCTTTGGCTAGGAAGGTATTAAGTGTTTTGCGATTTCTCTAGTTTCAATCCCTACAAATAAAACATTGGATAAGAATATCAAATTTTACCATTGGATATTTTGATATATTTTGTGACATTCCAACTAGAAATGGGAATTTTCTTTTAAGTGAGATGCATGGCAGCTATACAGACTTACAGATCAGATAAACAAGATAATGCTACACATTTTCAAAGAGGCAGAACTTGGCCATTCTCTTTCCCAGTTCTTGAGACTTGAATAGCTTTTAATAGTCGCTTGTGTTTGTTGTCACTTCACTTGACTAAGGATGTAAAATATTTGATGATACTAGCCATGCCTGTCCACAATCTATTTTGTCCTTAAGAACAACCCCCAGGCTAGAAAAAGAATCCTATTCTCAGGCTGCCAGAGACAACCAAAACCTCATCCAAACCTAAGACAGAAAATATATTGCCTCTATATAAATCCATGGTACACCTACATATTGAATACTGCATGCAGATGTGGTTGCCCCATCTCAAAAGAGATATATTGGAATTGGTAAAGGTACAGAAAAGGGCAACAAAAATGATTAAGGGTGTGGAACAACTTCTAAATGAGGAGAGAGATTAATAAGACTGGGACTTTTCAGCTTGGAAAAGAGATGACTGGGGGGTATGATAGAGGTCTATAAAATCATGACTGGTGTGGAGAAAGTAAATAAGTGTTATTTACTTTCTCTCGTAACACAAGAACTAGGGGGTCACCAAATGAAATTAATAGGAAGCAGATTTAAAACAAACAAAAGGAAGTATTTCTTCACACAACACACAGTCAATCTGTGGAACTCATTGCCAGGGGATGTTATTAAGGCCAAGACTATAACAGGGTTCAAAAAAAGAACTAGATAAATTCATGGAGGATAGGTCCATCAATGGCTATTAGCCAGGATGGGCAGGGATGGTGTCCCTAGCTTCTGTTTGCCAGAAGCTGGGAATGGGCAACAGGGGGATCACTTGATGATTACCTGTTCTGTTCATTCCCTCTGAAGCACCTGGAATTGGCCACGGCCAGAAGATAGAAGACCTCTGGTCTGACCCAATATGGCTGTTATTATACAAGCGAAACAGGCAGCTGATTTTCATTTCTAGATCCCTTTTGCTGTCTCCACTCTATGCCCCATCTCCCTTATACATACTCAGACTCCCTTCTTCTATCTCACACCTATGTCACATACTCTATTCTGCTCTCATACCCTACCCTTCTTCTCACTTACACATACCCAGATCACTTTCTCCTCATTCACATACACAAATACCCCCCACTATGTATATCTAGATCTTTACAAAGGCCCCATTGCCTTTTTAGCTGAGGTCTCACAAGGATTGAAAAAAAACCTCACAAACGCAGTCTCGCTATTCTCCCACCTATAGAGGAAACAGTTTGATTAATTTATAGACTTGTGCATGTCTTGTGTGTCAATATGGGTGTGAGTGAAGGAAGAACCTATTGTAGAAAAGCTAAGTTAAAGAGATGAGTTTTGCATTCAGTCCTAAATACGGTGAGGTGCCAGGTCATTCTTATCATTGCTGGGATGAGGCCCAGAGTAGAGTGACCAGATAACAAGTGTGAAAAATCAGGACACGTTTTTTTCCAGGGGGGATGGAGCGGGATAGTTGCATGTGTAAGACAAAGCCCCTATTGTCTTTGTCCCGGTATCATTGGGATGTCTGGTCGCTCTAGGCCCAGCTCTCCTGGGGGGTCTGTCCCTTACCGGACCACTCTGGGGCCTCCTCATCTCTGGGAAGCTGCACAGTCCCGGTGGAGTGGAGCTGTGTGGGAAGGAATCGCTGTCCAGGGAGAACTGAGCGCTCAGGTAGCCGGGGCTGGGCCCACGGAAGCCTTTCGATGGCAGTGCAGCAAACGTGGCACCCTGGGCACGAAAAGGGAGGGGTGCCCGGCGCTGCTAACTGCCCGGCTGCTGAACTTGTATCCCTAGTGACCCCCCCAACCCCCTTCTCCCTCCCTCGGTTCCCCTCGTCACCCCGCCCCCTACAACCCCGCCCCTGTCCTCTCCGCTCCGGCCCGGAGGCGGGGCCGGCCCGTAGGGGCGGGCTCCGGCGCTGGGACTGGGAACCGCTCGGACCCAAGGGGGCGGCGGCTCCTTCTCAGCGGCTGGCGCTCTGAACGGCGGCAGCAGCAGCAGCAGCAGCATGAGCGGGCCGGAGAGCGGCGGGGGGCCGGGGCTGCCGCCGCTGCCCAAGAGCCTGAGCGGGCTGCTGAACTCCTCCTCGGGCGGCGGCGGGCGCTGGCGGGACCTGGAGCGGCTCTACGCGCAGAAATCCCGCATCCAGGACGAGCTGAGCCGGGGGCGGGCGAGCAGCGGCGGCGGCCGAGGCTCCCCCCGGCCGCCCAACCTGGACGCGGCGCTGGCCCTGCTCCGCAAAGAGATGGTGAGTGAGGGCTGCGGGGGCTCGTCCCGCACCGCAGAGCCCCCGGGGGAGCTCCCGCCCGACCCCCCCACGCAGCTGCCGGCCCGCTGGGGAGGAAATCACGCCCCGCCGCCTAGAAAGCGCCGCACGCGGAACTGGGAATGAGGCCCCCACCGAGCGCCCCGCCGGTCTAGCCGCGGCCGTGCTGGGGTGGGGCTGGAGTTTGGTCGCATGAAGGAGGCAGTGGATGGGGCCCCACCGGCGGCGGAGCGGGGGGCGCCTGGTCTGAGGCTCGCACTGGGGGAAAGGTGTGGGCATGAGATTTTGTAGCTGGGCCCATGGGTGCTGGGGTTGTTGCCGCACCTCTGGCTTGAAGTGGTTTCCATCATAGCTGGGGTTTACAGTTTGGTTGGATGGCTCTCAGCAACCCCCCCCCCCCCCCCATACAAGTTCCAGCACCCCTGGCCGGAACAACTGTTAGTTGGATCAGACCCTGTGCTCGCTGACGCTGGGGGGTGGCCACGTCCAGAGTCAGCCTCGCCAACCCCCCCCCATTGTTTTTAAAAAGCCATTGCATGAAAACAGGGTCCAAGCGGCTTAAGCTTTTAAGGCTTGTGGTGGCTAAAGTATCCACATTAGTTTTGAAAATGAGGTCAGCTCCTAAATCACTGATATTTTCAGGAGACTATTACCCTGTGCGCTCTCCAAGTAGCATAAATACAATGTAAATCAAGCAACTGAAGTAGTTTCTACAGAGGCATAATAATACTAAAAAAAGTTATGAACACCCATAATAGTTACTTTGTGGGATAAATTAAGGCTGTAAATATTTAACATCTCCATCCCTACCACAGACCAAGGGATTGTGAGGAAAGTATGCTTTTTGTGGTGCATCACAATAAGGATTAATATACTTTTGTCTGAATGCAAATGACCCACCACGCCAGAGAAATTTCCAGGCTCTCTTTAGCCACAGCTAAAATACACTTTCAAAATGCACCCTTAGTTCAGTTTTTTTTTCCAGTTTAGGCCCATTTCCATGCCCCTCTCTTTCTTCCTTCTGCTCTATTGAAAATATTTGTTTTTTAAATATTTTCCCCCGTGTTTAGAGTTGATTTAGGAAACACTTTTGCTGGAATTCTTTTCTCCTCCAGTCAAGTATTTTTGAAAATGCTTGATACAGTGATCAAGGCTGCCAAACAAACACACAAACAAAAAAAGTGTCTGAGTATTCAAATGATAAGTTTCTTGTGCGGTTTCAGTGAGAGGAAATCTGTTAATGTAGCAGATAGAGGTGTACTAACTCTGCTCAAGCTGTCTTGCTAACAATAGCAGCATTGCAGGGGGTAGTATGGGTGATGGCTTAGGCTAGCTGCCTGAGTATGTTCCCTGGAGAGTCTGGGTGGATTTGTACTCAGGTGGCTAGGCTGAGCCCTATCCACGCTACCCTGGCTATGCTGCTATTTTTAGTGTGCTAGCTTGAGCAGAGTTAGCACACATCTGTCTACTGGAGCTGGGAAGCATGCTCCCAAGTGCTGAGTAGACATTCTTAATATTACTTTTTTCTCTGAGAATTGGAGTGTTTTGGGCTCTTGCTGCTTTGCAAAGGGCTGTAGATAGGGCAAAATCCATGACTGATCATTGGTTTAAACAGGGTTGCATCAGTGTTAGAATTATTAATATTTGAAATTATTAATATTGATGTGGGAAACCACCAAACATAAACTTAACCATAAAATCCTTTATTAAGGCCAAATGGTATTTATAGAATTGCTCTAAACATGCCTAAAAAGCCTAACTAATAAGCAATTTACTACATCCAAACAGTAACAAACCACTTATAAGCATTTGATCAAGATACTTACAAATGGGCTAAATCCACGGGTGCTTAGACCCATATTGGTCAGCTCTAATGTGGTCAGGCAAGAATTGGCAATGCATCCTTGAAGAGTTTATACCTTTTGACAAACAAGTGATGTCATTGCTAAATTACTGACTTCACCCTTATTTCCTGTCTTAATCCAAAACAGGTTTACAGCTTCCTTTCTTCCCAAGGCCTTATCTTCTCTCCCCCCCCCCCCCGCCGCCCCCGCCCCGCCCCCCCCACCCCCCCCCCCCCCCCCCCCCCCCCCCCCCCCCCCCCCCCCCCACCCCACCCCCCCCCCCCCCCCCCCCCCCCCCCCCACTCCTTGTTTGCCAGCAGAACAGTGGGATGATTTGAGCTTGTTTCTTTTAAGACAATTTTTCTTTTCTTTGTCTTGTTACTGCAGCTCTTTATAGTTAGTTTGGAACCATACATCCTTTCTACACTACAAGCAATGCTACTTATTCTCATGGCTTTATTTTACTTGCTGATTGGGGCCTTCTCCCTCCTAGCCACAAACTGTAAAGCAAATATGTTATTTTCTTAACCAAACTTAAGCTAACTCGAGTTCTTTAATTTTATACTTATCCACAATCAGTGATGTTTGTTTTGTCTGATAAGGTGTTGCTGCCAGCCTGTAGAATGCTCCTCCTCGATATACTAAGAAGATATTTTTAAATGCTAAAATCTTATTCTGTCACAACAAAAATGTTTGAACAACATTAGTGTCTTGAATTTCATGTTGCAGATATCAATTTGTATTGACATAGAGCAATCATTTTTAGGTGGTTGTCAGATTCATTGTATCTCCATGGCCTGCAAACACTGTTTCAGCAATGTTCTAAAGGGCAGCAGGAAAAAATTCTCAGTTTTTCATAATATGTATAATTCCTGATTTCAGAAAGTGTTAGAAATTTGGTCTTTGGATGGAAAATCAAGTGACATGCACATCACATGGCTTAAATTAGAATATCTCTTTGATGCTGTAGATAGAATATCCTTAGTGATAATCTAGTTAATTAAATCTTTTGAGGAGTAAATATTTTACCCAGTAGAACATATCTCCAGTTGAGGTGCAGTTGTTGACAGACAAATTCAGGAGTCTCTAACATTTTAGTAATAGGCCACCAATTTTCTGTTGGACAGGTAATACTATAATATAACTAATATTCTACAAACTTAATTTTTTTACATTTTACTAAATTAAAATAATATTGAGCATGTTTTTGATGTTTAAACAGTGGAAAAGGGCTTGTGGTAAGATTTTAATGTCAACATGGGGAAAAAATACTGTATGTACCAGCATTCTTCCCTCCATACTCAAATGAAGTTCTCTGAATGGATTTTGAAGGGGACAATGGTAGATATAGAAAGGAGTAAAGTTTTTGTTTTTTTTCAGGGGGGGAGGGGGGAGACCCTCTCTGAACTGTCATTTGAGTAAGGAGTAGGTACAGTGATGACTTTCACTATGCCTTTTGCCGTGTCTACTATGAACACTTTGAATGAGCGAACTTTTTCACCATACAAGATCAGCATGTGTTAGCAAAAGTCTGAAGAAATGCAGAATCAGTGGTCTCATTGCCAAGAGCCAGAGACTGTGTTTTTATCTTTCTTGATAGATCTGTTTACTTTGTTTGTCTGAGATATGGAACAAATACAGAAAAACAAGGTATTAACAATTGTTAGGTTTCAGAATAGCAGCTGTGTTAGTCTGTATCCGCAAAAATAACAGGAGTACTTGTGGCACTTAGAGACTAACAAATTTATTTGAGCATAATAAATTTGTTAGTCTCTAAGGTGCCACAGGTACTCCTGTTCTTTTAACAATTGTTAGTACTTTATTAGTAAAGATATATTAGCCCTTTGTGTTTAAGAAGTTCTCTCTGTCTATAGTGGTTCTAGAAAATATAGCACAAAATCATGGACTACATACTGGCTTTGTCTCTGTGCACAGGTTCTACTGAATATGAAAGATGCTGAGTGTCTAGGTTTGAGCCATAAATTGACAATAAAATAGTGATTATGAGAGATTGTACTACATTAAAATTAAACCTGCCTTTACCTCGTTGAACAAAACAAACAGTGAAAAACAATAATTATTAGAATGTCTATTCTAGTCCATTTCCCAGCTAGTGCAGAATTTGTCTTTACAGAATGTTCCCAAGCGTGTTTAGCTGAAACTCTCATTCCATTGGTAAGAACTCCATTACTTCCAATAAGACACAGACCTGATTTGTCTAGAATCTTTTTCTGTTCTCCAGCCTAAAGGTTTCCTTGTTCAGCTTCAACTCACCACTTCTAATTATTGTTCCCTGAACAATTCTTAACCTCAATGTTGATGCCCTTCAAATATTTGTAGATACTATTCACCTCTGATGTAAGATTGCCTAACCTTTCCTCTGTGTACGTACATGTAGTAGCCTCAGAACATCCTGCTTGCATGCTTGCTTGGGGTGAGTAATTTGTTTTGATTGCTAGTTGCCATCTTAAGGATGTAGACTTTGCCTGGGCTGCTAAATATTCATTAGCCTTGCAAGGCTGAATAAGATCTTATACTGTGATTTGAGTGGAGTAGGGGTTTAAATTGAGCCACAGGTATCCCACTCTTCTTTTCTCAGTCATGCTTATTCCCTGGAGGGCAGTTGCATTAGTGCTGCTGCTTTTGCACATCGTGCTTCTTTGCCAGGGCTGAGAGAAACAGAGGAGAGAAAATGACGTGCTCCTGATCCTGCTTCACTTTTTGATGGGAGAAAAGTTTGGTGCTGGGGTAGCAACACATGGACAACACCAGGGCGGGGGGGGGGGGGAAGAGAAGGGGGCAGCAGCTAGAGGAAATAATGAAGATGGGGAAGAAAAACAGATGTGAAGGTTATGAGGGAGATGTGGCAGTGGTCTAGTGACATCTAACTTGAGAACTGATGTCCAGCTTTCTTTAAGTAGAGGGAAGCTGTTTGTGGGACATTATTTTATCCCTTCCTTCACTTCAGAAATGGAGGACCCCAAACAAAGAGCTAATCCTGTCTTGCTTTTATCTTGTTTACCCATGTGTTGTATCTACCCATCCTCTCTTCAGGTATTTAAATCGTAAGATCTCTGGGGCAGGCACTGTCTTTTTGTTTAGTGTACAGTACCTAGCATAGTGGGGTCTTGATTTCTGATTTAGGCCTCTACGTACTACCACAATACAAATAATAAATATATTTTCCCTTTCTCCAATTATTAGTTATGGTAAATTTCTTCCCTGGGACTAAACCTCATTAGGCACTATGTGTCAACCTAATTTTTGTTTTCAGAAATTGGTAGGTATGGCAGTTCACTTAAATTTTAGCTGTGTAGCATTTTTAACATATCGCAAATAAAGGAGATGTTTGGTTTGAGCATTTCCTTTCGTCAGCTGAATACTCTTAAAGGTATATTGGCACTTCAATGCCAGAGTGAGGAAATTCTTACATATTAAATGGCTAGCTCTGTTTTTCTCCCCTCTGGTCTCTGCCTGTTTTGTACCTGACGGGCACGTGTACGCTTGCCCACACACCGATACATGGTAACTTTAATTCATGTAATTCTGGTGCCCTAGCTACATGGGGAAAGGTCAGCTCCTCCCACTGCTCAAGTCTGATCTGTCCAGGTTGTCTAGGGTAAAATTTTCAAAAGTACATAAATCACTTGTTTAAAATAGGACTTCAACTCTTAACCACTTAAATGCTTTTGAAAAATTTACCCTTAGTCCTGGACTCTTTCTGAGAAGTTGGCACGTGAGGCAGCTGACTTATGCTGTAGCCCTCTGTCAGGGCAAACAAATCAATGTAACACAGTCCAGCAGGCTACTTGAAGGCAATTAATAGCTACAATCTCCTGAGCAGTGGGATAAATGTATACACCATAGCTTCCAGTCCTGCAAACTTCTAGAATGCTTTGATGTGGGTACTCAGTAGCTTGATTTTTATACTCCCTGGGTTATACAGATTTGAGAACTTTTTGGTTACACTCTAACCTCATTGGTCCTGAATTTCTGAAACAGAATAGCATCTTGCACACAGTCTGTGTAAGGAAGATGAGTAAATGGGACGGATGTGGTCGCATCTGTAAATCTATCTTGAGCATCACAGGGCGTACAAAGTGTTTGAGTTCTCTTACATTGCAGCACACCTGTCTAGGGTTGCACAGCTTTTTGCCCAGTAAACAGGGCATGGTAACATGACTGAATCACGAGGAATGCTTTGCCACATTTTATACCATGGAACACAGCTTTCTCCACAGCTCTTTCATCTGGTTTATTCAGTGGGGTGGATATGGCCTTCCTAAGTACATTCATTAAGCTGCCATATTGCATAATTGTTCAAGATGACACACAACTCATCCTCTGAACCTGAGTAGCTGTGGGGAAAAGTGTGCAAGTGCCACCATATTGCAGTCAAATCACATTTGAAATACCAACATGTCTTTATTTTTTCCCTCCATCAGGTTGGCCTTCGGCAGCTGGATATGTCATTGCTATGTCAACTGTACTCCCTTTATGAATCAATACAAGAATACAAAGGGGCATGCCAAGCTGTATCTAGTGCAGACTGCACGTATGCTTTGGAAAATGGCTTTTTTGATGAAGAAGAAGAATATTTCTAGGAACAACACAGCAGGGACAAAAGTGCATGGATCAGTCTTTCACCCTGTGTCTCCCATTTCCAAGAAAGATTGGAGACTGGAATCTATCTAGACATCTCTTCTTGTGGGGTACACCCCCGCTACCTTACCTGTTGTTAAACTCATTTATTTTTGGCAGACTGTCAATACAAGTTACACATGCATAAGCAACTTCTGGAAAGTGACGTGCTACACGTTTTGAGGAGTCCTCCAGCATGTTTGACAGGTGGTATCATTTTTAATTTGCAGGCTGGGTGTTTCCAACCTACTGATTTTTGGCAAGTAACTTGCAGCTATAATTTTGATCAAGAGGGTGATAACATCCTGAGTATTCTAATAACTCTTTCCTAATTGTAGTGTGAATAACTATGGATGGTATGTGTTTGTCAACAGTACAGATAAATACTGTTTGAAGAAATGATTTGATATACACATTCCAAGCTGTACTAAGCTAGTCTGTTCTTATCAGCCATGTTACTTAACTCCAGTTCTGCACTGGGTGGATTGTTTACACAATTTCTCACATATGTCTTTCCCCCTCTCTACATAAAACCATATTTTGCCATGTTCTTTTCCTCCTAGCCCAAAAGCTATATGTATGCTAGTGAATGTTATCAGTACCTTTTTTTCCTGCTGATCTAATTCACTTTCTTAGTGCTACCAAGGGGCTATAACTTTTACATTGACTTTTAGAGATGTCTTGCATAAACATAGTTCTGTGACTGCTTACATATGTTTCAAAGTGGTTTACTCAGCTTTTACTGTATTGAATAGTAAAAGCATAGGTTCAGTCAGTCTGTCGGCCACTGTGTGGCTTGTAATAAGCCAAACTCTTATGCAAGTGTTTTCAGTCGCATGAAGATGAAGTATCAGGAAACCTTTAATACAAGATACTGGGACAAACTGCAATATTTTGTACTGGGTGAACTTTTTTTCTGGAAGGTAACCTTCAACTTAAAAAAAAAAACAAAAAAAAAAACCTACAAAATAAGTATATTGGGAGTATAGTTTGCATATGTTAATACTTTTGATACTACCATATTTGCTTACAACTAAGCTTGAAGTTTAATTTTTTTGTTTTGTTTTCAGTGCTTTTTAAAGCATTACACTACATTTATTACGATTTAATAGTGCAAGTGTGTGTGTGTGCATGTGTGTAATATTGAATGTGTTCAACATGTATCTGGGAGTAGCCAGCTCTTTGCACCATTTTTAAGTAAAACAGCAGTGTTCAACATAGCTAATTCCCTTTAAATTTAGAAATTTAAATTTGTAAAATTCTGACAGACTTTGATACAGTCTAATAATTTGGACTGCCTTGAGAAGAAAGGGAGAGAACAACTAATACATTTTGGACAATTTAAGTAGTTTAAATATTATAAACTTTCTGGTTTCCATCAGTGAAAGGACAAACTTCCAGGAATCAGTGGTTTATTAAGGTGTTCACTTGACTATCTCAAATTACACTTTTAGAGAAGCTGTCCTGAACTTAGGATTTGTAAAATGCTTACCTTGGAATACCACACTTCACTAGCTAGGCTGAAGGCTGGTTGTAAAGGAAAATGACACTGTACACTTGGGCAGTATACGGTGTCTTAAAGCAATTATTGTAGATGTAGTATCTGTGAGCCTTTGTAAGACAAATTCCCACATTGTAGCTACATTTTTGACCTCTGAACTAAGTCTTGTGTTGCGTCAGTATAGAGATGCCTTAACTGGCTGCAGTTTCTGTTTTAAAAACAGAGTGACCTTAAGGGCCTATTCTTCAAAGGATATTTGCCTGGTTCATGTGTCTGGCACACATTTAACTTACACCCAGGATCACAGATCCAATTCTGCAGGTAGTTCCCTATTTAACTGTCAACAAAAGCTAGCATTGTATAATGTGTTGCATTGACATAAGTGAAGATAGTTTAGGTTGCTGTTTGTGTGTATTCTCCTTTAAACTGTGATAGTAATGGAATGTAAACTCTACACAAGTAGAGCTGCTGTATAGGAAAAAGCTATTTCATGTGCAGTAATTTGTGTTTTTACCTCTTTAAATGTGTACTACATTTAAAAAAAAATAATTTCTGACCTAATTCACTCAGTAAGGCATAAGTGAAAAATGAAAGAATGGAGTTCTATAAGTTTCATATAGCAAACTTAGTAATCAAAAAGACAACTTCTGTATTTAGAAAATTCTCATGTTTGTGTATATATTCAGCACTTGTACCCTTTTCACCATGGTTAGTCTTCCAAATGTATTAAATGTAATAATTTGGATACAACTTGCTATACTCTTGGCATTAAAAAAACTTGTCCTATTCTATTTACATCCCCCTCTTCTCCTGACCCATCCCAAAAATAAAAACGTGTGTTATAAAATGTAAAGTTGCATGAATGTTTGTTCGTTGTACTGAATTTCAAAAATATTCAGTTCTAGGAACAATGTTTTCCTCCTATATACTGAAGCGTAAGCCATGTTCTGGTCATAATGGAAAGCACATTATATGGATATAGAATATGTATATTTATTTGGAATAGGAATGCTCCAGTATTCTGGTTCAGTTGTTTTCAAATTAAAACAGACATAGATTTTTTTTTTTACCTGTAATTTAAGGGTCCAATCCTGCAAACACATGTAAATCAGTTTACTGATGGATGAAGTCCTAATGACTTCACTGGGACAGTGCTCATGAACAAGATCACTCGTGCATGTTTTTGCATAACTTGCCCTAATAGAGCAACTTCCTCCACAGAAGCAATTTGGCTTATGAGCAAATGATGGCTTGATGATGTCTCTCTACCTTTCAAAGCATACAAAGTTTTCAGTAGAGCCCTGCAGCGGGACTGGGATCCTGCGGGTACTAGATGGACCCACTGCCATAATAGTGAGAGTGTTTCATGAATTTTTATCCCAATGCAGGAGCGGGTGTGAGTGGGTATTGCAGGGCGAGACAGGAGGAGGATTAAAAAAAATTGTTCCACATAGGGCTCTAGTTTTGAGCACAAATGAATTTTTGGACTGTATTCTTGTGTCTCAATGTTCACTTTAGAAAAAATTTGAAACTATTAGGTAAGTCTTGTAGCACCTTTAATTCTAAAGGATCCAAAAGTGTTTTACAAATTTGAGTATTGTGTAGCTAAACACAACTGCACCAGCTGTGACTACATTTCAGAAGTCAATAGCCAGCTAGTCCACTGCACAGTAACAATTTGGCTATACCTTTTGAAAAGTGCCATGCAATCTCTGGATACGTCTACACTACGGGACTATTCCGAATTTGCATAAACCGGTTTTGTAAAACAGATTTTATAAAATCGAGTGCACGCGGCCACACTAAACACATTAAATCGGTGGTGTGCGTCCATGGTCCGAGGCTAGCGTCGGCTTCTGGAGCGTTGCACTGTGGGTAGCTATCCCGTAGCTATCCCATAGTTCCCGCAGCCTCCCCCGCCCCTTGGCATTTCCGGGTTGAGATCCCAGTGCCTGATGGGGCAAAAATCATTTTCACGGGTGGTTCTGGGTACAGCCTCACCCCTCCCTCCCTCCCTGACAGCGGCAGACAACCGTTTCGCGCCTTTTTTGCTTGGTGAACCGTGCAGACGCCATAGCACAGCAAGCATGGACCCTGCTCAGCTCCATACCGCAATCGTGGATGTTTTTAACACCTCGCGCACTCTCGTGCAGTATATGCTGAACCAGGACCTTCGAACCGAGGCGAGTAAGAGGCGGATACGGCAGCGCGGCGATGACAGTGATGAGGACGTGGACACAGAATTATCTCAAACCGCGGGCCCCGGCGCTTTGGAGATCCTGATGGTAATGGGGCAGATTCTATCCATTGAACGCCGATTTTGGGCCCGGGAAACAAGCACTGACTGGTGGGACCGCATTGTGTTGCAGGTGTGGGACGATTCCCAGTGGCTGCGAAACTTTCGCATGCGTAAGGGCACTTTCATGGAACTTTGTGACTTGCTTGCCCCTGCCCTGAAACGCCATAATACCAAGATGAGAGCAGCCCTCACAGTAGAGAAGCGAGTGGCGATAGCCCTGTGGAAGCTTGCAACGCCAGACAGCTACCGGTCAGTCGGGAATCAATTTGGAGTTGGAAAATCTACTGTGGGGGCTGCTGTGATGCAAGTAGCCAAAGCAATCACTAAGCTGCTGCTACGAAAGGTTGTGACTCTGGGAAACGTGCAGGCCATAGTGGATGGCTTTGCTGCAATGGGATTCCCTAACTGTGGGGGGGCGATAGATGGAACCCATATCCCTATCTTGGCACCGCAGCACCAGGGCACCCAGTACGTAAACCGGAAGGGGTACTTTTCAATGGTGCTGCAAGCACTGGTGGATCACAAGGGACGTTTCACAAACATCCACGCGGGATGGCCAGGGAGGGTTCATGACGCTCGCGTATTCAGAAGCACTACTCTGTTTAAACGGCTGCAGCAAGGGACTTACTTCCCAGACCAGAAAATAACAGTTGGGGATGTCGAAATGCCTGTCGTTATCCTGGGGGACCCAGCCTACCCCTTGATGCCATGGCTCATGAAGCCATACACAGGCAGCCTGGACAGTGGTCAGGATCTGTTCAATTACAGGCTGAGCAAGTGCAGAATGGTGGTGGAATGTGCATTTGGCCGTTTAAAGGCGCGCTGACGCACATTACTGACTCGCTCAGACCTCAGCCAAACCAATGTCCCCTATGTTATTGCTGCTTGCTGTATTCTCCACAATCTCTGTGAGAGTAAGGGGGAGACCTTTATGGCGGGGTGGGAGGCTGAGGCAAATCACCTGGCCGCTGATTACGCGCAGCCAGACACCAGGGAGATTAGAAGAGCACACCAGGAAGCGGTGCGCATCAGAGAAGCTTTGAAAACGAGCTTCATCAATGGCCAGGGTACAG
Organism: Mauremys mutica; assembly: GCF_020497125.1. Taxonomy (NCBI): domain Eukaryota; kingdom Metazoa; phylum Chordata; order Testudines; family Geoemydidae; genus Mauremys; species Mauremys mutica. The sequence goes on from NW_025422792.1 coordinate 112,370, forward strand.
TGTGACTGCTGTGTTTGTTGATGAACACCCAACCCCCTTGATTGACTCAGTCCCTGTAAGCAACTCCCCCTCCCCCTTCGAGTACAGCTTACTTATGCAAATAAAGTCACTCTCATTTAAAAAGCATGAATTCTTTATTGATTCATTATAAAAAGAGGGAGAGAAGTAAGGGTGTGCTTTGGGAGGAGGAAAGGAGGGATGGAGAAGGCCATTAAAAAAAATTCAGAGTAACGGCATCCTTCTGGTTGGGCTGTCCACGGGGGTGGAGTGGGCGGGTGCACGGAGCCTCCCCCCACGCGTTCTTACACGTCTGGGTGAGGAGGCTAAGGAACATGGTGAGGGGGGAGGGTGGTTATACAGGGGCTGCAGCGGCACTCTGTGATCCTGCTGCCGTTCCTGAAGCTCCACAAGACGCCGGAGCATGTCAGTTTGATCACGCAGCAGCCCCAGAGTTGCATCCCGCCACCGCTGATCTTCCTGCCGCCACCGCTGATTTTCCTGCCGGTCTTCCTGCCGCCACCTCTCATCTCGGTTGTCCCTCCTGTCCTCACGTTCATCCCTCCTGTCCTCACGTTCACTGGCCTCTTTCCTGTAATTTGAAACCACGTCCTTCCACTCATTCAGATGAGCTCTTTCATTGTGTGTAACTTCCATAATATCCGAGAACATCTCATCTCGCATCTTCTTTTTCCTCCGCCTTATCTGTGCTAGCCTTTGGGATGGAGGAGGGACGCTTGAAAAATTTGCAGCTGCATGAGGGAGATAAATATTTAGAAAGATACATTTTACAGAACAATGGTTATACTCTTTCACAGTGAAAAGCACTATTCACCTTACATAGCACATGTGATTTCCCTACAAGGTCGCATTTTTCATCTTAATAGTGACTGCTTGCATCTCTGGGGTTACAGATCTCAGACACAGGTCCAGGCATCAGGATTCAGCTTGCATGCGGCCATGGTAAGCCACTGTCTCAGTGATTTACCCCTCCCCACCCAATGCATGGCTAATACCACGCTAGCTCCCTGCTAATCAACAACCTTCCCCCTCCCCCCCACCCACTGTTTGTCCGGTAGCTTGGGGAAGATCGCCTCGCCGGTGACCAAACAGAAAAGATCATCGGCATTTCACTCCTCCCCTCCCCCCGCTTCGCTACGTGCAGGAAAGTGTTTTTTTTAAGCTGCTGCATTCCACGAACCCAGTAGAAAAATGGCCACCCCCCTTACTTAAATTCCTGATTTTTAACCAGGTTATCCTGAACGATATCACTTTGCTGAGGATAACAGAACAAGATAAAGAGCGGATACTTCTTGAATGCCAGCAGTCACCGGGACCATACGCTGCTATGCTTTGCCACGCAATGATACTTGCTTACTTGATTACTTGCTACATGCATGGCATGGTAAAGTGTCCTACCATGGTGGGCGGAACAAGGATGCCTTGCCCAGAAACCTTCTGCAAAGGCTTCTGGAGTACCTACAGGAGCGCTTCATCGAGATGTCCCTGGAGGATTTCCTCTCAATCCCCGGACATGTTAACAAACTTTTCTAAGTAACTATACTGTCTGCGAATGCATCCCAAGTCCTCAGGGCAAATCAATCATTAAAAAAGGCTTGCTTAAAAAACACTGTTTGCTATTTGCAAAGGTACACTCACCAGAGCTCCCTTCCAGGGCGTCATTCTCTGGAATAGTTGCTTGTGAGGGCTGGGAGCAGGGTAATTCCGTCAGGGTGATAAAAAGCTCCTGGCTGCTGGGGGTCACGGAGTGCTGTGTGCTCTCTGCGAGGTCTTCCTCTTCTTCTTCCTCTTCATCTTCCCCGTCTGCATAATCCTCAGACATGGCAGAGATTACAACCCCCACCTCGGAATCCACGGTCAGGGGTGGGGTACTTGTGGCGCAGCCCCCTAAAATTGCATGCAGCTCATCATAGAAGCGGCATGTTTTTCGACCTGCCCCGGACCTTCCGTTTGCTTCTTTGGTTTTCTGGTAGGCTTGTCTGAGCTCCTTAACTTTCACTCTGCACTGCACGGAGTCCCTGCTGTGGCCTTTAGCCGTCATAGCCTTAGAAATTCTTTCAAATACTTTTTCATTTCGTCTTTTGGAACGCAGTTCTGTTAGCACTGAATCCTCTCCCCATATAGCGATCAGATCCAGTACCTCCCGAGCGGTCCATGCTGGGGCTCTTTTTCGATTCTCAGGAGACTGCATTGTTAACTGTGCTGATGAGCTGTGCGTGGTCACCTGTGATGATGAGCTCTCCACGCTGTCGAAGCAGGAAATGAATTTCAAAAGTTCGCGGGGCTTTTCCTGTCTACCTGGCCAGTGCATCCGAGTTGAGAATGCTGTCCAGAGCGGTCAGTGGTGCACTGTGGGATAGCTCCCGGAGGCCAATACCGTCGATTGCGGCCACACTAACCCTATTCCGATATGTTAATACCGATATTAGCGCTACTCCTCTCGTCGGGCAGGAGTACAGAAACCGATTTAAAGAGCCATTAAAATCGATATAAGGTGCCTCCTAGTGTGGACGGTTGTGGCGTTAAATCGGTTTTACGCTCCTAAAACCGATTTAAACGCCTAGTGTAGACCAGGCCTCTGATGTCTACCCAGAGCAGCTGAGACCTTTTGTTTTTACGGTTCCACTGGAATGGCACCACCTTATGATACCCTTTTATCTACATTGGAAGGATGTTGGACTTTTGAACTTCTATGCATGGTCATTTCTAGAGATTTCAGAACAGTTGTGGTCCCTGCTCCTAAGGCTTTCTATATCAAATGCAGAACTGTAAGCTAGACAAAGGAGGGTAGGGAGAAGCAGGTTGAGGGTTAAAACCAAATACTTGTATTTATATAGTGAGCATACAGTGTTGCAGGGATTTCTACACCTGATATATTTAGATCACTAAGCCATACCTCTCTCCCAAGTTATCTGACTAGATAAACTGAACGGGTGCAGTACCTTTGTGTGAGAGATGCTGCCAGCTCAAACCACACGACAAAGCTTTTCCCATTCATTTCCCTATTTCCATCTTTAATTATATGTTACCTTTTTGAAGGACGTTCTTGAGGAAACTCATAAATTGTCTGTAATACCCTCACATGTTTCTGTCAGGCTTTTAGCAGATGGATTTGTTGCAGCCCTCAATTCTTTCTCCCTACATACCAAAAAATAAAGCTGAAATGAACATAGCTGACTTACAGCTACTTGTAGAATGTCGTCTTATGGCAAAATACTTTAAGGTCACTAGAAGTAGGACTGAGCCCCTGACTTGCAGAGCCAGCAAAATTTAAGCTAGTGGTTAAAAAGAAAAACAGCAGCGACTAGTTGCAGTGAAACAAATATTTACTAGGTCAGTATAGAAATGATTAACTTGTAAAGTATCTTTGAGTGTAATAAGCTCTATTATTTCACAATATATTTTACTCTAAGGAAATTAAAAGTTAAGACACCTACTACATACTTTCTTCCCCTCCACAAATAATGTAAATCCCAACTAGGTGATAAAACAGGGTGTGGTAGAAAGTCAGCATCCCTCTGGAGCAAACTTAAGACTGGCATATGATATTTGGAATACTTAAGTCACAAAGGAGAATTTTTCAGAAACTCATGAATGGTGGAAAGAAAGGGATTATAGTTGAAACACTTTACAACCTTACTAACAGTGTTTCCTACCGGGTGAACACTGAAGTTATAACTATATTTGTCCTGCAAGTTCTTTTTACTAACTTATTCTGGCATATGCCTTCTGATGGTCCAAGCAGTGAGTTGGATGCTGAGTAAATGATGTATCCCCTATCACGGCAGTGTCATCCAGAGCTGTCAAGCACTTCCATTCAGCATCAGGAGGATAAAAAGGGCAGTCCATAAGCATAGCTTGAGCTCCTCTGGGGCAGGGTGGGGAGCTCAAGAAGCCTCAGCAATAGTTAACCCCACCCCGGTGACCACAATAGAGCCTGCCATACAAAGAAGGATCTTTTGGTTCATATAATTGTTCTCAGGGGGCATGTGAGAGCTGAGCCAGAGAGACGAGGGGACTCAGATCTGCCAAGAAATGCACCTCTGATCCAAAATACAATCCTGCACCACCTGTTGCTGCTGTTCTGATGTACTGTCAGAGAGGCTCAACTTTTTCAGAACAGGAGTGTCTTGACTTCACCCACGAAAGCTCATGCTCCAAAACATGTGTTAGTCTATAAGGTGCCACAGGATTCTTTGCTGTCTTGACTTTAGCTGGGATTTTGATGTGGCTTTGAGATGAAATTATGAAGTAAGCTGTCTTGATAGTTTACCACATATAATAATGTGGCCAGGGCCCTGCCTTCACACCTCGCTGCCAGGGGAGCATGGTAGTCAGGACTAGAAGGTTGAAAATGAGTTGTCCGGGTTGCACCGATGATATGAAGGGCAGTGTTGATCACTGAGCTTTCCACAATGATGTCTGGAGCCCCATGCGGCTGCACAGTATTTGGCAGGTGCAATAATTAGGACATTGGAAGATGTCTATAAGGTTGCAGCACTTCCGCACTATGAGTTGCCAACAAGAGGAGTGTGACTCTCAACTGGATTTTAGGGCGTGTCTTCTTTGAAAAGTACTTAGTCAAGATCAGGTAACAGATGGGACTCCAGTGCCTCAAGCTCCTTCTGGCTCTTGCCAGGTAGGTGCCATTAGTGTACATGAACTTAGCTGCCTAGGTGGGCGGCAGGGCAGCTATATATATATTAAAGAGCATTGGCACTAGTACAGATCTCTCGGGAAGTCTGTTGTTCATACAATATGGGCACCTTGAACCATCTCCACACTTGATGATCACTGTTCTGTTATAAATGAGCTGCATAATAAAATCTACACTTTTCTTGTCCAGGATGATAAAGTATAATTTTAGCTTATTGGCAGTTTGTTTTACTAACTGAATAAGGTAAAAGCAATTTATATTTCCAAGACTACAAGAAAGGGAAAAGTATAAATGTTTAACCTCTTACTACCCAGAGGTGGACAGTTTTTCTGCCTTAGTGAAATATCTTGAGGGTAATATTCCATTGCCGAATCTCCACCTTTAAAAGAAAAAAGATCCCCTCCACTTAGCAGTTTTACAGACTCATCAGCTATGAGTTGACACTGGTTAAAAATGAAAAGAGTAATTAAGGCTTCTGTTACTAAGGCTATGTCTACACTTACAAGCTTACAGTGGCACAGCTGTACTAATACAGCTGTTCTGTATGGGTGCTCATGTAGACTTGTTATACCAACGGGAGAGAGCTCTTCCATCTACATAAAACCAGCTCAATGAGCGGCGGTAGCTGTGTTGGCGGGAAACCGTCTCTTGCCTACATAACGCTGTGCACACAAGCGTTTATGCCAGCAAGACTTATGTCGTTCACATCCCTGTGTGACAAAAGTTTTGCTGACATAAGTGCTAATATAGACATGGCCTAAGTTACTTTTTGATTTTATGAAGCGTACAAAAGTAACAGTAGAAGCCATAAATGTCGCATTGTTAAATTACTATTTAGTTGCTTTGAAATGTTCTCCATCACCAAAAGGAGAAAAAAATCTCTCTTATGGGCATTCTGCTGCTATAGCCCCTCCCTCATGAATCAAAGTCAAAGTTCCCAGGAGCCAATGGCTCAACAGGCTGAGGTGAGTAAGGCACAAGGTGTCATACCTAATGGAACAGAAAGGGAGCAATGTGGCCAACATCACATCCAAGTGCCTTTGACTGCCTTAATCTGCTGGATCAGGTACCCAGGTTGGCCTTTCAGTGTGAGACCAAGCAAGACTCAAACCCACACCTTTCAGGATTGTGGTCAAGCACTGTAATAACCCAGCTATCTGTGGCAGCCCCTATAAAGAGATGGATGGCTGCAAGTCTTACAGCTATGGTGAATGGGTTTTTAGGACCAGATCCAGCTTCTGTTGAAGTCAGTGGAAGTTTTACCATGGTTTTTAATGGAGCTGGATCAAACCCTTAGTAAAGGAGCTCAAAACTAAAGCTAAGTCGAGTTAGATTATTTCCGGGACTATGGATGATTAACATGAAATGACATTTCAACACTACTGCATAGGAGATGCTTAGTTAAAACCTTCAAATCCTCACTGTACATACTATTTACTGTGTAACAATGAAATCTCTCTTAACCATTAAAATGACACATGAAGCATGGTTGCTTAACAGAAGTAGCTTTCTAACAAAGGTGGAGCAGAAATACTCTGTATGTTTGGGATACTTTGGGTCAGTCTCTTAAAACAAGAGGTTGCCTAATAAGGGTGGTGTCTCTTACAAGTTTCACTGTAGACATTGTAAAGTGGAAAGACCAGGTGTCCTAGGACTGTGTCCTTGGATATCTACTGGGAAACAGATGTACAAGGGATCAACACTTGAGCAACAGTGACAGGCACGTCCTTGTCAAGAGTCTAGCCATGTCTTATAGCTGCAGATTACTTTGAACTGAACTTGGTATAGATTACATGTCCTACCCCACGCTTAATTTCAAATTACTAGTCAAGATTCAGAATAATGGACACTCAAATTCTTCCACACTTTGGAGGGGAAAAGACATGTCACGTTGAACAGCAGTGCACATTTTTGTCTGTCGAGTCAAACAGAACAGATTCAGTCTTCCCTCTATGAAATAAAGAGCCATCTGTTTTCAGTTCACTAGAGCTAATATATTTGTCATTTCATACTTGACAAATCATTTACAACCCTGACCTGCTTTCAGTGAACACTATGGGAGTCTCTTCAGGGACTGTAGTGGGAATTAGATTGGGCTTTTATCAGTATAACAAATAAAAGATAATGCAACTCTGAATTGTAATAGAGAATTACTTAAGATATAATGTTAATTCTGAGGCCATAGAAAAAAGATTAATGCTGATATCTGAATTTAAAGCCATTGCGATTAAAGCTTTCTTTCCAGCCAAACTGTGAGATTTGTTGATGAGAAGAAATTCATACTGAGATTTTGACATTGCCAAAGCTTTTCAAATAGGTTAATTAGGTGACAGGAATGTTTGAGTGCAGAAGAACTGGATAATTTTGATCACGGCCCTGATCCTGCAACTTGTTCCATGCGAGTGCCCCTTGAGCCTGCACAGATCTATATTGACAGGAGTCTGTCCATATGGAAAAAGTTGCAGGATTGAGGACTAGATGGGTAAAATGATTGGTTCCTGAATAGTCTTTTAATACGTTGTGTGGCATTGCTTTTTATAAGCAACAAAATGTATCTATAAGCATTTTAGATTTTTAATTCCTATTTGCTTTATTCCTGGCTCTGTTTTTTGGGGAATGGATGTTTATTTGAATTGCTCAAGTTGTTTTTCAGGACTTATGACTTTATTTTTCAGGACTTTTGTATCATGTTTTTATTTTTATTAAGATAGCCTCCAATGAATTGAGTCTGCAAAATGATAAATAAAATGGAGACGGGGAGTGAAAGTTCCAAAATCCTTGTATAGTAATAGCTCTGCCACTTACTGCCCACTTCTTAAATGTGGTTCCCTACCCCTTTTCTTTTTCTGTGTTCTTTTTCACTGTGGTTTAAAGACTAGATAACTATACTTTACTAGCTGTTATATTAATGAGAAGGTGAGTTACATCCAGTTGTTGCAGGGATGCCAGTTTGCCTAATTGGAACATACCTGCTGTAATTATGTTGCTACATAGCAAAACCAAAACAATTTTATTTAAAAAATTAGGTAGTACTAAGGGTACGTCTACACTACGGGACTATTCCGAATTTGCATAAACCGGTTTTGTAAAACAGATTTTATAAAATCGAGTGCGCGCGGCCACACTAAGCACATTAATTCGGTGGTGTGTGTCCGCGGTCCGAGGCTAGCGTCGATTTCTGGAGCGTTGCACTGTGGGTAGCTATTCCCTAGCTATCCCACAGTTCCCGCAGCCTTATTTCCGGGTTGAGATCCCAGTGCCTGATGGGGCAATAATCATTGTCGCGGGTGGTTCTGGGTAAATGTCGTCAGTCACTCCTTCCTCTGGGAAAGCAACGGCAGACAAGCATTTCGCGGCTTTTTTCCCTGGATTGCCCTGGCAGATGCCATAGCATGGCAATCATGGAGCCTGTTTTGCCTTTTGTGACTGTCACCGTATGTGTACTAGATGCCGCTGACAGAGGCGATTCAGCAGCGCTACACAGCAGCATGCTTTTGCTTTTGCATAACAGCAGAGATGGTTATCAGCCATACTGTACCATCTACCAATCCATAAATTGGTAATAAGATGATCATGGCTACCAGTCCTTTTGCACTGTTCCATTTGCTGCTGTCATAAGTGCCCCTGGCTGCTCTTAGCCAGGGGCGCAAAAGCCAAAATTGGGAATGATTCCCTGAGTCAATCCCTCCTTTTTGGTATCTAAAAATAGAATCAGTCCTGCCTAGAATATGGGCAAGTGTACTAGAGAACCACTGTATCAGAGAACCAGAGAGCACAGCTGCTCTGTGTCAGATCCTGTAGAAATTATGAGCTGTACGCTATTCACAGGGGGTGCTCCTGCAACAACCCCACCTGTTCATTCCATTCTTCCCCCAGCCTTCCTGGGCTACCGTAGCATTGTCCCCCCACTTGTGTGATGAAGTAATAAAGAATGCAGGAATAAGATACAGTGACTTGTTAGTGAGATATGAGTGGAAGGCAGCCTCCAGCTGCTATGATAGTCCAGACAGGACAGTAAAGAGTGTGTAGGAGAGGAGCCCAGCATCCCTCTGCTAGTTCAGGGGCACTTGAATCTTTTCTTTACACATGAAGGGTGGGGGCTGATGGAGCTCAGCCCCCTGTTGCTATGACGATGATGGATATCAGCCATACTGTACCATCTACCAGGAAAAATTAGGACCAGGCACCCTTGATTGACCTCACCGATGCTAGTATGCATGGTTACCAGTCCTTTTGCACTGCCCCATATGCCAATAGGCTGATGACGAGGACAGATACCAGTCATTTTGTACCATCAGCCAGCCATAGCGGGGGGGGGGAGCAAGGATGTTGGTGTTGAGTGCTGCACCATCGCGTCTATCTGCAGCATTCAGTAAAGATAGGGTGACATGTAAAAGAGTCAAGAGAGGATTGTTTTCCCTTTCACTTCTGGGGGTCGGTGGGGGGGTGCGTAAATTGCCGAGCTATGCCCTGACCCACTGCAGACACTGTTTTTGACCCTAGAAGCATTTGGAGCTCAGCCAAGAATGCAAATGCTTTTCAGAGACTGCAGGAACTGTGGGATAGCTTGAGTCCTCCAGTCCATGAGCGTCCATTTGATTCTTTGGCTTTCCGTTACACTTGTCACGCAGCAGTGCGCTGAGTCCCTGCTATGGCATCTGTCTGGAGATATTTAAAAAATGATTTTGAATTTCGTCTTCTGTAACGGAGCGCTGATAGAACAGATTTGCCTGCCCTTACAGCGATCACGTCCGCATCGTCCATGCAGGAGCTCTTTCTTTATTTTCATTTTTAACTGCATCACCCGTGCTGATCAGAGCTCCACGCTGGGCAAACAGGAAATATTCAAAAGTTCGCGGGGCTTTTCCTGTCTACCTGGCCACTGCATCCGAGTTCAGATTGCTGTCCAGAGCGGTCAGTGGTGCACTGTGGGATACCGCCCGGAGGCCAATACCGTCGATCTGCGGCCACACTAACCCCAATCCGATATGTTAATACCGATATTAGCGCTACTCCTCTCGTTAGGGAGGAGTACAGAAACCGGTTTAAAGAGCCCTTTATACCGATATAAAGGGCCTCTTAGTGTGGACGGGTGTGGCGTTAAATCGGTTTTACGCTCCTAAAACCGGTTTAAACGCGTAGTGTAGACCAGGCTTAAGATTAATGTAGCACCTTCAGCTAACTAATTCCCTCCCCCCAGGGAATTCAGCTAATTGTAAGGTGAGAAACTTGAAACAGGTGAACTAACAGGTATGTGTTATAGCCTCAACTATTTGTCAAAACATCATAATTTGTCATTTAGCATTGTCTGCAAGCTATTACCAAATCATTTACATCTAGTTTCTTGGTGCCTGCCATTTGCAGTCACATTGAGAAAACTGTTTAAGGCTCATATTTCTTGTCATACCCTGCATGCATTTTCTTAAAGGACAATTAATTTAGTTTGAATGCTAGATAATGCAAGACTAAAGAGACTCATTTAGAAGGATTTCATTTGTCAGTTGGCTCTTACCGTAACTTACATAGAAGTAATTTATGAGCCAAACCATTGCCTTACCAGATACTTGGTTTTCTGGTGTGCTTAAATACCACAAGGCTCCACATAGGGTGGGCCCACAAGGACCATCTATTCTGGGACCAGGTCACCTGGAAAAGCAGCCATAGCCTACAGTTTGTGGAGGTGCTCAAGTGTAGATATAGTAGATTAAACTGTGTAGCTAGGCTTGATTTGTGCTCTGCTGGGGTCTATAGCTAACAGGCAAATACAATTGATCTAAGAGTACTAGGTGTTCTGTGATCTTATTGATTCACCCTGCAAAGGTACAGATTCAATAAGAGCACACTGGACTGAGGTACACAGAAAATACCCTTTGTGAATAAGCTAATAATTTTGGACCAAGTTCTCTGCTGGTGTAGCTCAGTTGACCAGCAGAGAATTTTGCTCTGTTTTTTTTTAAATGACAAAATTCAATATTTTTGGATGACACTGTCATATCCACAGCAGGAGTCCATTTCCCCTGCTTCCTTGGCTTCCTGTTGTCCCTGCTAATCAGGAAACTGCACCAGAGAATGTGGAAATAGCAAGCATTGTGCAATCTGAAACTGATCTAATTTCAGAGGAATGTGCTTTTAGCAAGAGAATTTGTATTTTATAGCTAAAGGTGGTAAGTAATTTAAAGAGATTAATCCATTTATTTCTGAAACACAGCACTATTTCAGTAGTCAGCTGAACTTCATTATTACTGTACTATTGTTGAAAATTAATGACTATTGTGTTTAGACTTAAAAAACAAACCTTTTCCTGGACCCCCTCAATTTAACATCAGCACAGGAAGTTTCCCAAAATCCTAGGTTATACACACTCTGGAAACATGGTAGCCATTGACTACAATCTGCTGTTCATTATTGTATTGTAGCATATTGTGGTTATGTTTAGCTGTCAAATTATTGTCTTAAATTCATAATGGCAAAGAGTTTTCTTCATTCTTGCAGCACTCTGTGTGCTCCCCTTTCAGAAACCAGGAACATTTCTCACATAGGTCACAAATCTCTGTTTGTGATTATCTAGGTAGACACATGAGTAATAGTTCTAGAGCCCTGTCACAAATGCTAATTATGCCTGTCTGAGTCCTATCAGTTATTGCTTAAACTGTTCTGACTGGTCAAAGAGCAAAGCCATTTGAATCATTTAAAAAAAAAAAAGCCAGTGTGTTAAGGTCATTATTTCTTTAATAAAAGTAGCAGTACAATACATGGTTATTTTTACAAGCTTCCAGGGGGAGGTTGGTATTTTGTTAATTTTCATCTAATCTTGACCCTTTATAGTGCCTTCAACTTAAATGAATCAGTGTGTCATTTTAACCAATGCCTCTATCACTAATCATTTAGATTAAAAAAGAACGTTCCGGTTTTTATTATGAGCAGTTTTGGTATTGGTATGTTTAGAGGGTAAAAATAAGAAGTGATCCATAGATTTGAATGAGAAGAAAAAGCTCAGATAAGACCCATTTTAGTAAAAGATGCCAGTTATAAGTTGTTGTTCAGCTTTTAACAACACCACTGTATGTTTGTTGTCCATGCGATGGAATGAACCCCATTTTATATACACTACATTATACTGAATATAAACCATTTATCTGAATCAAAGTGATAACATACTTGTTTGAACGAAGATGAAGTACTATTGTCTTATCAGAATCAGCTTGTTATGAAAAATTTACTTCAAATGTGGCAGACAATTATATTTTCTTTCACACAGTTTGAATTTCAAAAGCCTCTTTTGTCCTTCAGTTATAGCCATTTTGTCTTTTAACCACAGCACTTCTATATTTCCTTTAAAGGTATGATTTTAAAAGTCCTGGAGTGCTTTCTGTTTTCTGTGTGATATTCATCACGTAGTCTCAAATCTCTTCATATCATAAGGGGTCTTTACCAGTATTTGCAGACTGTCTTTGTTCTTTCCATACATTTAATCACATCTTTCAGCTTGGAACAGATTATTTCTTCCTCTTGCAAAGCCATTATAGCATATCATTTACTTGCAGAGAGAAAGAAAATATAGTATCGATTCAGCATATCATTATTATTACCATCTCTATATATTTATTAAGGAGAAGAGACATTTATGGGCAAAGGTCTAATGTATTTTGGGAACTGTAATTGGACCAATAAAGGATTAAATTTTAATGATAGACAATTTGGGGTAGAATAGGATAGAGCACAGCTGAGAGGAAAGGTCAGCTTCCCCATTTGTTTCCTATATTGCTTCTCTGATACCTTCTTTCATGTCCAATGGGGTTTTCTTTAGATCTAGGCTTATCACATATAGATCTAAGATATTAGCAAAATATTGACTCTTCACTGGCACAAATGCTATTTTATAATTATGCAATTAGACTTTTTCTCTCATGTTTTGTCACTAGCCATTCATGCAAAAAAGTCCTTTTTATTTATGCTTTAGATGCATAGCTCTTCCACAACTTTAAATATTATACATTCCTATGGCTGTACAGCCCTCCTCTGTATCATTACATTCTTATGAGTATATATACAAAACTAGTCCATCAGCCAGTCCTACAGAGGTCAAGGGTATATCACCATTCCTATAGACACACTAATTTGGTAGTGCATTACTCAAAGTAGGGTAAGTGCAACAATATAGGCTGCAAAATATTTGTTATAAGCAAAAAGAGATTATGCACAGCTGTGTTTATTATCCTAGAACAGGGATTACAACTAATGGGTCATCCCCAACCACCTTTTCTTCCATTTTAAAATCATTTTTAAAAAGTGTCACTAACTCTTAGGGTTGCAGTGATCACTTTTTTGTTTTGTTTTTTTTTGGTTTGCCATGTATATTCTAATGCAGGGGTGCCTTCCTGAATATCTAAAGACAGCCTGGAATAATAGCTCTAAGAGGTGTGAGCTGCCCTAGTCAAGTGCATATGGACTCTGAGAGTCTGCAGGCATGGAATTTGACATTTTTTCCAATATGCCACAGATTGCAGCAGTAGCTGGCAAAGGATTATGGGGCATGAATATGCTCACTAAAAGGAAGGAGCACTGACCAATTTGTAGACCACACCTCTATCTTTACACCCAACTCTTCACATTAAAGCTTATACATTTATAAACTCAGCAGACTGTTTAATTAAATGGCAATACTGTAAACATGAGACCCTCTGAGTGTCATATTAAGTGTCACTACACATAGCCAAAGCTGCCATGCCTCAGAACAGGGGAAATTCTGACTGGGAGCCCATATCTTGGATGCTGGGAGTTGTTGCTGCCAATCAAGTCAAAACAAAACAATTCCCCTCTCCAAGAGAACAGGAATCTGACAAATTTATGATCTAGATCCAGGTGTTCAGGAACAGCTGTTTAGAAGAGTTCAGGAGAGCCAGTATTTATTAATACAGTACAACTGAATGAAATTACAGCTGTGTCATCATCTGCCCACCTTTTATTATTTTCCATGCTGAGTAGGATGGCTCAATACATAAAGACTTCCTGTTTTGCTGTGCTCTGACAGGATGTATTAGAGAGAGAAAAAAAAGTCTTTGAAGCTTTCTACAAATCAGCTCCTGCAGCTGAATTGGATTGATATCACTGTGTTGGTATTTGCAATGACGGAGACCAAGCAATGAGAGGAAAGCCTGGTCTACACCCATTTTTGTACAGTTTATATTGGTACAGTCCCCCATGTGGATGCAGTTATACCAGTGTAAAGATACCTTATACCCATATAGCTTATTTGCCTTTCTGTGCAGGCCTAGCTATACCGGAATGGGCATCTTTCTATTAATGTAACTGTGTCCACACGCTGGGGAAGGGGTTATACAATTTTTGTTGTAGACAAGCCTGAAAATACAGAGGCTGCTCAACTAGGATTATACCCCAAGCAATTTGGGCACATTGTTCAATTCACCAGGAAGCTTTCGCAGAAAAGAGGACGCCAGTGGAAACGAGAGGTACTTGCCAAGTCTGTTAAAGATGTGAACTTGAATGAATAGATCCAAGCCTCTCCCCTATTTTATGTGAAGAACTGGGCACCCAACATTGGCAGCTCCTCTGCTACAATGAAGTTTGTTAGTTTTCACACAGTGAAAATTTGAAGCCAAGGGTTTTCTTTACTGTGGCTCTGCCCCTGCTGAATACTTCACTGATCAGCAATGGCTTATGTTGAATGCTTCTCTTGAGGGGCAGAAAGTGACAGAGGTTTTCAGCCTGGGGGTTGTAACTCACCTGCCCTTCCCATATTGTTAAGTGGAAGGGAGGCCCCAGCAGGGAAAAGGTTGAGACCCATTGCCCTAGAAATGATTATATTCACTTCTCACACTCTCTAGCCCAGACATTTTTCCTAATATTGGTATAGTGTTGGTACTGGGTCCTTGCTATTTTCAATCTCTTCTGTACCTCATTCAACATTAGTATAAATTTCCACTCTAGTTAGTTCTGATAATTTTATTTTAGCTTAGGATTTTATACTGCTATTTGTATTATTTGAGCACATTCCTGATTTAAAAAATTAGCAAAGGCCATAGTGGGCTTCATGGAATATATGTTTCCCCTCCCACCCCTCTTTTTTAACGAGATAGAAAGCTCTGCTTCAGATAGGATTTTTTGTTAGTTTTTTGGGAGGAGCCAGAGTTGACTTGACAGGGGAATGTCTGATATTGTGAAATGTTTTTCTGGTTATGTAGAAAAGCTTTAGCAAAGCAAGAATGTTGTGCAGTTTCCTAAAGGCTGGTCAGATTCTGGATTACTCTGCTCTGCGGCAGTTCATTCCACCTGTGATCACCTCAGTTAAGAATGTTTTGCTGTCAGTTTAAATGTGCATGGTTCTGGACTTTGTGAATGGTATTGTTCCAGCAGAGCACAGCAGACCTGGTA
Source organism: Mauremys mutica (assembly GCF_020497125.1). NCBI lineage: Eukaryota > Metazoa > Chordata > Testudines > Geoemydidae > Mauremys > Mauremys mutica. The sequence continues at coordinate 127,437 of NW_025422792.1, forward strand.
ATTTGTAGAGAAAAATGCTCTCTCTTAGCAGGCACTTGATCCATTATTTGCTTTGAAGATTAGGACCAATGCCTTAAAGAACAGAGGCTTGATGCATTTATGACAGCCTAATCTGAGGAGGCGGCAGGCAACTAATAGGCACGAATAACACAAGTAGAAACAGCAATATGAAAGTGATAACCATAGTGGCTTATGTGAAATACTAACTCTTGGAAAAGTGCTGAAGGTGATTAGAAGCACTGCTAAGGGTTTTTTTTTTTTTTTTTAAATGCAGACTACAGTATAGATCAGATATTGGATTAATTGTTCATCAGAAGACTGTTTGTTCTCCTTACAATCTGTTAACTTTCACCCACCATTTCCCAAACTAATTTCATGCTTATTTGGTACAGGGCAATGGGAATAACATCTAGAACTTCACATTAAGGAAAACAGAAATTCTGTATGCATTGTGAAGAGTCTGCAGCTACCTCTGCTATGGAACTGTACGTTAGGAAGAGTCAAAGTCAATGCTTCACATAACAAACTAAGAAGGATTCTTTAAACATGCCATCTTGAATAATTTCATATTCTCAAGTTCTTGGCTTGTCAGTTTTCATATCAGAGTTCAGAGTACTTTGACTTCCAACCTGCAGCTAGGAGAAAAAAAAAACTTATCGTTTTCATCTGCAGACAGACATTAGCCATTTAATCTTCTCATTACTCCTGCAAGGCAGGTATTGTTACTCTCATTTTACAGACAGAGGAACAGCAGTAAATGATTTGGCCAAGGTCACAGAAGACATCAGTCTCAGATCTGGAAGAGAATTCAGAATAACTTGTTTTCGATTCCTTTGCTCAATTAACCAGGCCTCTTAGGCCTGGTCTACACTAGGCGTTTAAATCGGTTTTAGGAGCCTAAAACCGATTTAACGCCACAACCGTCCACACTAGGAGGCACCTTATATCGATTTTAATGGCTCTTTAAATCGGTTTCTGTACTCCTGCCCGACGAGAGGAGTAGCGCTAATATCGGTATTAACATATCGGAATAGGGTTAGTGTGGCCGCAATCGACGGTATTGGCCTCCGGGAGCTATCCCACAGTGCACCACTGACCGCTCTGGACAGCATTCTCAACTCGGATGCACTGGCCAGGTAGACAGGAAAAGCCCCGCGAACTTTTGAAATTCATTTCCTGCTTCCCCAGCGTGGAGAGCTCATCATCACAGGTGACCACGCACAGCTCATCAGCACAGTTAACAATGCAGTCTCCTGAGAATCGAAAAAGAGCCCCAGCATGGACCGCTCGGGAGGTAATGGATCTGATCGCTATATGGGGAGAGGATTCAGTGCTAACAGAACTGCGTTCCAAAAGACGAAATGAAAAAGTATTTGAAAGAATTTCTAAGTCTATGACGGATAAAGGCCACAGCAGGGACTCCGTGCAGTGCAGAGTGAAAGTTAAGGAGCTCAGACAAGCCTACCAGAAAACCAAAGAAGCAAACGGAAGGTCCGGGGCAGGTCGAAAAACATGCCGCTTCTATGCTGAGCTGCATGCAATTTTAGGGGGCTGCGCCACAAGTACCCCACCCCTGACCGTGGATTCCGAGGTGGGGGTTGTAATCTCTGCCATGTCAGACGGGGAAGATGAAGATGAAGAAGAGGAGGAAGACCTCGCAGAGAGCACACAGCACTCCGTGACCCCCAGCAGCCAGGAGCTTTTTATCACCCTGACGGAATTACCCTGCTCCCAGCCCTCACAAGCAACTATTCCAGAGAATGACGCCATGGAAGGGAGCTCTGGTGAGTGTACCTTTGCAAATAGCAAACAGTGTTTTTTAAGCAAGCCTTTTTTAATGATTGATTTGCCCTGAGGACTTGGGACGCATTCGCAGACAGTATAGTTACTTAGAAAAGTTTGTTAACATGTCCGGGGATTGAGAGGAAATCCTCCAGGGACATCTCGATGAAGCGCTCCTGTAGGTACTCCAGAAGCCTTTGCAGAAGGTTTCTGGGCAAAGCATCCTTGTTCCACCCACCATGGTAGGACACTTTACCATGCCATGCATGTAGCAAGTAATCAGGTATCATTGCGTGGCAAAGCATAGCGGCGTATGGTCCCGGTGACTGCTGGCATTCAAGAAGCATGCGCTCTTTATCTTGTTCTGTTATCCTCAGCAAAGTGATATCGTTCAGGATAACCTGGTTAGAAATCAGGAATTTAAGTAAGGGGGGGTGGCCATTTTTCTACTGGGTTCGTGGAATGCAGCAGCTTAAAAAAAACACTTTCCTGCACGTAGCGAAGCGGGGGGAGGGGAGGAGTGAAATGCCGATGATCTTTTCTGTTTGGTCACCGGCGAGGCGATCTTCCCCAAGCTACCGGACAAGCAGTGGGTGGGGGGGAGGGGGAAGGTTGTTGATTAGCAGGGAGCTAGCGTGGTATTAGCCATGCGTTGGGGGGGAGGGGTAAATCACTGAGACAGTGGCTTACCATGGCCGCATGCAAGCTGAATCCTGATGCCTGGACCTGTGTCTGAGATCTGTAACCCAAGAGTTGCAAGCAGGCACTATTAAGATGAAAAATGCGACCTTGTAGGGAAATCACATGTGCTATGTAAGGTGAATAGTGCTTTTCACTGTGAAAGAGTATAACCATTGTTCTGTAAAATGTATCTTTCTAAATATTTATCTCCCTCATGCAGCTGCAAATATTTCAAGCGTCCCTCCTCCATCCCAAAGGCTAGCACAGATAAGGCGGAGGAAAAAGAAGACGCGAGATGAGATGTTCTCGGATATTATGGAAGTTACACGCAATGAAAGAGCTCATCTGAATGAGTGGAAGGACGTGGTTTCAAATTACAGGAAAGAGGCCAGTGAACGTGAGGACAGGAGGGATGAACGTGAGGACAGGAGGGACAACCGAGATGAGAGGTGGCGGCAGGAAGACCGGCAGGAAAATCAGCGGTGGCGGCAGGAAGATCAGCGGTGGCGGGATGCAACTCTGGGGCTGCTGCGTGATCAAACTGACATGCTCCGGCGTCTTGTGGAGCTTCAGGAACGGCAGCAGGATCACAGAGTGCCGCTGCAGCCCCTGTATAACCACCCTCCCCCCTCACCATGTTCCTTAGCCTCCTCACCCAGACGTGTAAGAACGCGTGGGGGGAGGCTCCGTGCACCCGCCCACTCCACCCCCGTGGACAGCCCAACCAGAAGGATGTCGTTACTCTGAATTTTATTTTTTTAATGGCCTTCTCCATCCCTCCTTTCCTCCTCCCAAAGCACACCCTTACTTCTCTCCCTCTTTTTATAATGAATCAATAAAGAATTCATGCTTTTTAAATGAGTGACTTTATTTGCATAAGTAAGCTGTACTCGAAGGGGGAGGGGGAGTTGCTTACAGGGACTGAGTCAATCAAGGGGGTTGGGTGTTCATCAACAAACACAGCAGTCACACTGTACCCTGGCCATTGATGAAGCTCGTTTTCAAAGCTTCTCTGATGCGCACCGCTTCCTGGTGTGCTCTTCTAATCTCCCTGGTGTCTGGCTGCGCGTAATCAGCGGCCAGGTGATTTGCCTCAGCCTCCCACCCCGCCATAAAGGTCTCCCCCTTACTCTCACAGAGATTGTGGAGAATACAGCAAGCAGCAATAACATAGGGGACATTGGTTTGGCTGAGGTCTGAGCGAGTCAGTAATGTGCGCCAGCGCGCCTTTAAACGGCCAAATGCACATTCCACCACCATTCTGCACTTGCTCAGCCTGTAATTGAACAGATCCTGACCACTGTCCAGGCTGCCTGTGTATGGCTTCATGAGCCATGGCATCAAGGGGTAGGCTGGGTCCCCCAGGATAACGACAGGCATTTCAACATCCCCAACTGTTATTTTCTGGTCTGGGAAGTAAGTCCCTTGTTGCAGCCGTTTAAACAGAGTAGTGCTTCTGAATACGCGAGCGTCATGAACCCTCCCTGGCCATCCCGCGTGGATGTTTGTGAAACGTCCCTTGTGATCCACCAGTGCTTGCAGCACCATTGAAAAGTACCCCTTCCGGTTTACGTACTGGGTGCCCTGGTGCTGCGGTGCCAAGATAGGGATATGGGTTCCATCTATCGCCCCCCCACAGTTAGGGAATCCCATTGCAGCAAAGCCATCCACTATGGCCTGCACGTTTCCCAGAGTCACAACCTTTCGTAGCAGCAGCTTAGTGATTGCTTTGGCTACTTGCATCACAGCAGCCCCCACAGTAGATTTTCCAACTCCAAATTGATTCCCGACTGACCGGTAGCTGTCTGGCGTTGCAAGCTTCCACAGGGCTATCGCCACTCGCTTCTCTACTGTGAGGGCTGCTCTCATCTTGGTATTATGGCGTTTCAGGGCAGGGGCAAGCAAGTCACAAAGTTCCATGAAAGTGCCCTTACGCATGCGAAAGTTTCGCAGCCACTGGGAATCGTCCCACACCTGCAACACAATGCGGTCCCACCAGTCAGTGCTTGTTTCCCGGGCCCAAAATCGGCGTTCAATGGATAGAATCTGCCCCATTACCATCAGGATCTCCAAAGCGCCGGGGCCCGCGGTTTGAGATAATTCTGTGTCCACGTCCTCATCACTGTCATCGCCGCGCTGCCGTATCCGCCTCTTACTCGCCTCGGTTCGAAGGTCCTGGTTCAGCATATACTGCACGAGAGTGCGCGAGGTGTTTAAAACATCCACGATTGCGGTATGGAGCTGAGCAGGGTCCATGCTTGCTGTGCTATGGCGTCTGCACGGTTCACCAAGCAAAAAAGGCGCGAAACGGTTGTCTGCCGCTGTCAGGGAGGGAGGGAGGGGTGAGGCTGTACCCAGAACCACCCGCGAAAATGATTTTTGCCCCATCAGGCACTGGGATCTCAACCCGGAAATGCCAAGGGGCGGGGGAGGCTGCGGGAACTATGGGATAGCTACGGGATAGCTACCCACAGTGCAACGCTCCAGAAATCGACGCTAGCCTCGGACCATGGACGCACACCACCGATTTAATGTGTTTAGTGTGGCCGCGCACACTCGATTTTATAAAATCTGTTTTACAAAACCGGTTTATGCAAATTCGGAATAGTCCCGTAGTGTAGACGTACCCTTAGTCTAGTTTATGCACAGCAATCCTATTAGCTAACAATGGTTTCAGAGTTCTAGCTCTGTATGATAAGTTTCTGTGGGTCATCTAGATTTAGGAATTTCAGATAAATCTTACCCAAAAAACCAAAACAAACATCATCCTTTCATAAACAACAATGAAACCTTTATTGAGACTATCCCTATCATAGCACCTTTTCCCTAAATTTGCTGCTTTTTTATAGAGTACCCAAACATGTGCTAGGGCTTTAGGAATGTAAGCCAACAGGTCATGTTTTTGAACTTTTAAGAAAAATGCTACCCTTCTTGGCTCCTCTTCCTAGCCACCCAAAAATGCAATATCACAAGAAAAGCAGCACTTTAAAAGCATCAGAGAAAAACACAAGTCACATTAGTGACTTTCTTGCAAAATCCTCATTACCATATCTGGGGCATGATCCTATTCCCAATTAACTCAATGACAAAACTCCCATTGATCTCCCTTGCAAAGGAGCAGCCTCATACAGCTAGCATGTGTAGTCTCATTGAACATAATGGTACTACTTCTTACAATCAGTTTGCACTATCTTGTAATCTTAAACAGATGTCCACTGCAAAGTAACTTGCATTAAACAGGTTTCATTGGTGACTGTATAATATTATGTGCCTTTACTTTTCAAGTAACCACAAAACCAGTTATTTTACGTACTCTATCATGAGCATTATCATCACTTATTTTTAACACTTCTACAAAAGTAAAATAAAACTTTTAATTTAAAAAAATTGAATTTGTAAAGGTTTACATAAAAAATTTAAAGTGTTAAGCCAAAATATTGTTTTGATAGAACTGGAATGAAATTTAAAAGGAAAAAAGCATACATCAACTTCCAAATACACTTTCCTATTGGACAGTTTTGAAAGCAAAACTAAGCCCCTTTCATTTTGGACTCCAGGTGGCACTGTGGGCACTAGTATTGCCTGGTTGGGAGAGCAGAGATGAAGTACTCAAAAAAATACCGCTTTCTCAACAGACAATTGCTTTCTTTTTTGAAAAGAAGCTGGGAAATAACTTTTAAATTGAGATTAGTTATTTTATTTCCTGTTCCAGCCACAGTCTATTAAGACTAGGCTAACAAATTTTAGTATATATGTCTCTAGCTTAGCTAATGGGTTGACAGAATACCAGTCAATGAGAAAGGAAAGGAAGGCCTAGCTGACTTCCTTGTGTTTAGTCTGCTAATCAGGACATCTTCATTACAATACATTCTCAAGGGATGGGGCTTTCATATTCCCTAGGGCTATCAGTATCACATTCTCAAGGAATACTATTAGTATCATATTCCACAGTTTAGGAGACCTTGCCCTCAATGTTATGAAACATTTCTTGGCATCTCTTTATACCACGTTGGCCCACTCAAATAATACCAGTTTCTTTAATGTTTGTCCTTTTAATATTTAGAGACACACATGATATCCATATACACAATCATATAATCATTCCTCATCAGGTAACCCCTTCAGACTCCCTCATCCCCTTTAAGTTTATTGCTCCTCTCTCAGTTCCACAAAGCTTACAGCTGTCTTCCTAGCACAGAGGTGCTTGGAATTGTGCCTAGTATATAAAGTGTAATCTCACCAGTGTTGTACTGAAATTTAACTCCTCCTTCTATGACATGTCTGTAGCAATAGCTAAAGCTCACATAGATGGTAGAAGAACCCACCACACATTGCAAATTTATCTAATCTGCTGTTGAAGAGAAATCCTAATAACATTATTGCTTTCCATGTATTTTCTCCTACCAAACACCTGTGTCTTGGATATACTTGCTCTATTTTATTTATTTTTTGCCATGGGCTATACTGTGCCATCAGTTTTTAAGCAAAACTCCAAGAGCTTTAAGGGGGTGCATTTTATGGCCCAATGTTTTTAACCTTTCTAGGTCCTTTCATATAACAATCTTCCACTGGATTATTCCTAGGTATGAAGAATGACAGGTAGAGTGTCACAGTTTCTTTACCGTATAAAAGATAGCCTGAGTTACATATTGGACTATTCATCACGAAAGGTTTCATTATGAAGAGTAAAGAGAGCGGAGAAACTATTTCAAACAGGAAGCCCCTTAAACTAACCTATGTTGTCTCTGAGGTTTCTTATTCCTGACAGAATTCATATGGTCTGCATATTTCTGTGCCCCCCTGAAGAAAAATGCAAAAGAAATCTGTGGGGAGACACATGTGCTACCTGGGTTGCTGGGGAAGAGGCATCTGTCCATGCCTGGACTCTGGAGCAGCCTCAGAGATACAAATCACTGCACAGGGAGAGGGGCTGGGTGTGCGTGCCTGCCTGCAGAGGAGACATTGATCAATGTCAGGAGGCGGGACTGGCCAATAAGCAAGAGAGACTCTATCCCTCTCTCTTGCTACTTGGGCACGCCGGGCAAGGAGGGGGTAGGGCTTTTTATTACATATGAGGAAGGCTCTGGCCCTGAGGCACAAATGTAGCAGCCTGCACGCTTAGTACCATGTCTATATATCAAAAAACCACACTTAAGTATTAGTACCATATTACTGAAAATTGTTTGTTTTTAAAGAAAATAGCTTTTGAAAAAAAAAAACCAACCCACATTTTGTTAATGTTGCTGTTATGGTTAAGTGATCTCACTCCAGAAATGTAGCAGCCTGCCTCAGTCAATTCCCCCAGGAGCATAAAACGTGTAAAAGTTTTAAGGCTCCTACCTTGCCAGAGTGATGTAAAGCTATATAAATGACAGTAAGGGAATCAGCTAGGAAAATCTATGTGCTTTTTCACTTTTTTCCTGTGCCAAAGTGGCACAATGGGGTTAGATTACAGCTCAGGATTTATTTTACTTCCCCATTAAAAAACAAAATGAAACAAAATGACTTAGAGGGCAAATAAAACATTTACCAAGCAGTCAATAAAATGTAAAGACAATCAGAACCAAGCAATTCCAGAAGTACCTAGCCAGGTCCAGGACAATGATTAGCAAAACTGTACGACTTTCATGTGTGAAAGTCTGAGCAATTTAAAATGACTTTTTTTTTGTTTTGGCTGTTTGGTGTTCTGTAATGTAATTTAAATGAAAATCCAGGATTATAACTGGAACGCAGGGTATTAATTACCAAGTGTTTGTAACTTAACTTTCATATGTTTAGGAAATGCTGAATAGTTAGTGATTTTTTTCTGTATTGTAGTTTAAATAACTTACCAAAACAACTGAAAATGTTGTGATTATACTGTATTATTTTGACAAAATTTTCAGAATTTTTCGGTGCAGAATCCCTCCAGGAGTAGTTTCTGAAGCACTGTAAAGTATCTTTTCTTAAAGGCATAGGCCAGATATTCAGCATAAAATGGCAGATTTACAACAAGTTAGGATCTCACCTATATTACGTGTTAGACCACTTCAAATCAATTTTACCACACAGTTTGGTTTGTTGTTGCTGTCCCTTTGAACCCCATTAAATACTGAAGTTGAAAATTTTAAATTAAACCTAAACTGATTTTAAATGAAATAACCAGAAGCCTTTCTAAACAATTTAAAAAAAAGAAAGACACATTTAGGGTTTTCAAACACGTCCTTTAAAACACTGTCACAATTATTACACTTTGTAGATTAAAATACAAATAACTCCTTTATTGTTTTGGCTTGTTTCACAAATATCTGAGAATGAAGCTTAGTCTGTCCATTGTAATTGTACTGTACTACGGAGCAATCGATTCTGGCCATTCTTAGTTCTTTATCTGTTCATGACTCTTTGAGAAAGTACTGCTTCTGTTTTCCTATTTCAATTTTCTCAATTACTCCTTTTCTCTCCTAAGGAAAATATCTCATCCAGCTCCTTCTGAAAAAACATCTGAAGTAGTGATTGGTGGTAGTACTGAAATTGTTAGCCTCCATTTTTCTGTTATAGCTGGATCTATGGAAGCTATTAGGCTAGTGGCACACTCATATTTTTGGTGGGAAAGTAAGCAAGTTTAGACTGACATTTTCTGGTATAACACATACAGTAGCCAGACTACTGGAATTTTTCATTTTAAATCATAACTGTTTCCAGTCAATTACCATGGAAAGTTTTATGAACAAAAACTATTTGAGGCTGATTTGAGGCTTGCTGTAGGAGGATAATTCTTTGAGAATGTACCATGTTGGTTTTTCTTTAGATTTTCAACATAATCCAAGATTTAGAAAATGGACACTGGGCTGCCTTTTCAAACATTCCATCCCATTCTCTGGAAGAAGTAGACTATACCATTTTCCAAAATTAATCCACTCAAGATGGCCAACAAAGTGAGCGTTTGGCTTAAATTCAAGGTAACTGCAAAAGAAAACAGAACAAAATGCTCAGTAAGTCCAATAGTTGTATTACTGTGGGAAAGGTTTAAACAGTTTGGTCAAAACCTCTCTGATGTCAATGGAAAGTTTGTGTGAGGCTTTAGATCAATATGTATATTTAAGCAGTCACACAGAAAAGATCTGCTTTAAGATTCTATGCACACCTGGGAAGAAAATGCCTCCTTAAAAGCTAACATACAATTTTCAGCTTCAGTAAAAATGATGACAATCAAACTAAGTATATGTTACAATATTACACAAATCATGAATTCTACTTTCCTTCTATGTCTTGAGTGACCCACATTGAGTTGCCTCAATTTGTAACTGATTTGCTCCTAGAGAGACAATTATTGTGAGATAAGTTTAAGTTTTCCACACACATTTTCTGCTTCATTCACTTTTGATGAAAGGCCCAGTGTTAAAATTTTAGGCTAAAAACAAACCACCCCTATTTCAACAATACTTCAGATATGAAACAGATTGTTTTTTTAAATCACTGAAAATGTAAGTAGAACAATGTGTAGTGGTAACTTACGTAACAGCAACAGTATCTCTTACATTTAACAGATATTATACTAATAAACAGAAGCAGAAAAGTACCTCTAATCGCTTGAGAGTTTGATGTCAGGACAAATACTTTTATGAGTTTGAGGCACAAAGGCGTATAGTCGTGTTCCCAAATAACAGCTGGAATCAGTAGAAGTTTTCCATAGCTAGACAACAGCAGGGCTTTCAGAAGAAAGATGAAGTCTGACTTTGTTTTCAGGCTTTCAGGTCTTGCTAGCCAAAGGGCAGTAAAGATGCCAACCAAAAATGCAGTTTGTTCTGGGTAGAAAATGGGACACACCAAATCAAAACCTTTCTTGATTAATCTTAGTGAAATGACAAGTGCCAAATACAACTGAGCTTCTGACTATTTAAAGAAAATTTTATAATCAGTTATGAACAAAAACATCCTCTCATTGCCTCCACACCCACCATATATCTTTATTAACCTAGCCAAGCATGACTCATTCTACCAATAACCCAAATCAGTCCAATCTCCAGCAGAAGGATTCAGTCACTTCTATCTGTATGACTGGACACATCACAGGAAAATGAATGTGCAAACTTTCCTCTATTTCTACTTTTCCTTCCTAAATACAGCCTGTCTTTTCAGCTAGTCTTTACCCTGTTAGCCCATGTCATCATTACATATATTCCCTGAAAGGTTAGCACCAAAGAATCTTTTGGCTCAGGGAAGAACACAAAGGCTCAAAGTGTTACTGAACTACTAGGCCTTCCCTACACTAGTAGCTTTTGGATTAAGTCACCATCAGTGCTGCTCCAGCAATGGTAGCATTGGAGGAACTGCTAGCGAAGACTGAGCTCAGAGGCACTTTTACCACCCTTTAATAAAACCTGCTCAGAGCAACGTTAGATACAGCAATATAAACACCAATCCTCATCTACAGTAGCACTTTTTCTGAGGATGTGCACAGGTGATGAATTACAGTTAGTTTTTGGTAGCATAGCTACACCCCTAGACTGAAGTTATTAAGGATTCTCTCAACTTTGAAGTTTGTGGCTCTATTAGATATGTCTAAATTAGACAGCAGTACCACAAGGATTTAAATATACTTATAAAAATGTAACTTCTTTCCCCCCCCCCCCACTTCTGTTGTTTCAAATGCACTTTTAGAAGTTTGGAAACAACATCTCTTCCCTACCTACCAGGTTTGTCATTGTTCAATCTGGCAAATGTTTTAAAAAAATTATTTGTTTAAGGTTCAGAAGTCAACATGTTTTTTCCTGGTTACTGTTTATTTTCATAAGCATCATCGTCAATATCACCTCAACTCTAGAAATAAGCTTTGCAGTGAATCAATATGTAAGGAATTTATGTTTCCAGTTGCTAATTGCCTCTACAGTAAAAGAATTAAAAAAACATTTGGCCAGTCAGGAGAAGTGGTTTTAGTTTTCTTTTCTTTCTCAATGGCATGTAAAACAAACTAGCTATAGAGAATCCATACAACATTTCCCAAAGTTTCCTAACATTTTTAGAATAGGACAAATGAGAAACTTGAACTACTAAAAGGATGCATTAAACAGGTTATATTTAGAAGCAGTACATTTTGGACGGATCTGGCTTCAACATGTGGAAAGGCAACTGGCATTAAAATGTTATGGTGGGCAACCTAAAAAGACACAAAGCACGTGGCAGAAAATGTTCGTTAACTGATATCTGAATCAATTAAATCTTATATAAAATGCAGCATGCTGCTAATATCCTAGAATAAGGCATAGCTGTCCATTACCCCTTATAAACAACACCATGTAAATGGATGCCTATTCAGACCTAGTATTCTGAAATACTGTCATCGTTTGGCACTTTGATATTTAATGCTGATCACCCCAGACTGCACTGCAATCAGGTGATTGCCATGTACAATGGCATTAAAGGAAGGCAGGAAACAGAAGATGAATAAATGAAGTAATTTATGTTGTGCTATTTTTCCCTGAAGAACCACAGAAATGTTTTCAACTGTCTATATATAAATCAGAGAAATCACTCAGCCACCTCCGGGGTGGAATATGTCATGCATTCTGTACTAGCAAATTCTTCAATGTATTCATCTTTAAGATTTAATATAAAAGATCATTTGATAATTATATGAAATAATCATAGTTCTCACCTAAAGAAGCAATTCCAAACATTCTATAAAAATCCCATTCTTTGGCATATCTGATTAAGTCATCAGGGTCTGTGTTTTGACTTGAATCCTGTAGCTGCAGCCACCTGAGATAAGCTTCACAAAGCAAACAAAATATGCAAAGCTTCCCATGAATCTGATATGAAAGAATGTTGACAGCATCAGTATTAAGTATTTTTAATTCAAGGTAATCTCTTAGCACCTCTAGGCACACAAGTGAGGTAGCTTTATTACTTTTGCTCAGGAATAGAAACAAATGACCTTTGTTCAGTTCTACTACATTAGCACACTTTTTAATAACAATTAGCTGCTTTAACATATTAGCCCAATTGGAGAGTTTGGGCTTGACAAGTCATATGAGCAGCTTGGGGCAGAAGAAAGCATAAAGTTGTGGTATGTGAGTGTGTTTGGATGTGGAGGGGAAGAAAAGGGGCTCAATGCAAGCATAATTCAGTGTCTCAAACAGAGCTTAAAGTATCACCAGAAAAATGTGACTGTAAAAAAAATGGCACAGGGTGTGTGTCCAAAATAAATGTGTATCCATATTTAATGTGCCTGGTTTATAAATAAAGTGATCTTCCATCACTAGCAATAGGAAAACTCAGTCAGGGATGTGACTATCAGCCTAGTTCAGGGATAGTCTATTTTTTGTCAAGTTACAAATTTCTTGGTCAAAGTATAGTCAAGATTCAGACATCCATCCAGCTCCCCTCCCCTAACCCCCCCAGCCCCCCATGCTCCCCAATTGCCTGCCAGCTCCCTGCCCCCAGAGTTAGGTGATCTTATTTCCCTAAACTGAAAACAGGATGCACGGGGCTGGCCTGAGCCACCTGGCATTGCTGCTTACCCCCGCCCCCCCCAAATGTTTCTCCATGCCCCCAGTTGAGCTGAGTAGCAGAAATGGAGTGGGAGGGAGGGAGGGAGAGGAATGGGTATGGGCTGGGATCTGGGCAGCCAAGCAGGGTGTGAATGTGTACTTTTTGAGCCAGGAGGTGAAGCTATTGGACTGTGATCCTACTAGTGGTACGATGCTCCGTTGGGGACTGGGTAACAGAGGGACAAGAAGGAGGCTCTGGGTCACAGGAGGGACCAAGGAGACTCCAGATAGCAGCCTGGGGAGATAGGGGGAGGCCGGGATGTGGCAGAAGTGGGTAACTGGAGGTGGATTGAGGAGGGAAAGAAGCCAGTTGGGGCTGGAAAGTGCTCAAGGGACTGGCACCAAAGGACAGGGGGTGGGGAAGACATGAGGCCAGGGTGGGTGGGCTCCAGCGAGCTCTGAGGGCAGGTGGGTACAAGGCCTGGATGGGTTCTGGGGAGGGGGACCTGAGGCTGGGGGGTGGGCTCCAGAGACTGCTTGGGGGCAGGGAGCAAGAGGATGGCGTGGGGCGGTGGGCACAGTGGTGGGCATTGGGCTCTGGGGACCGTTGGGAACACAAAGCATAGCTCTGCATGGCTCCAGCCCCAGCCCCAGCCCACGTGCAGAGGCGACACGTAGCTGTGGCTAGCGGGGAGGAGGCAGGGGGAACAGATGAAAGGTTCTGGAGGCGGTCACATCATCCCCCCCCCAAAATTCTCAGGGTGCCCAGAAACAAGGAGAGCACCCCCTATGGCTGCAACACAGGGAGGGAGGAAGCAGCAGGGCGGCTGGCTGAGCTCCTCCTCCTCTCCCCTACATTGGGCTGATTTGCCTTTCCTGCTGGAATCCCATGCATTGCCTCTGCTTCCACGTCTCCCTCCTGCCCCCACTCACCTCGGTGGATGATCGGTAAAGCAGGCAGCAGCGCTGGAACTCCAGCAGCAGGAAAGGCAAAGCAGCCCCACCGGGGGCAGGGAGAAGAGCTTAGTTGGACGCCCTGCTACCTCTCCATGCTGCATGGACCCTTTGCTGAGCAGTACCGGAATTTGAGGCCTTGAAAGTCTGTTTCCCATTCAGAGCCGAAATCAGTGAGCTAAGAGTCAGATATTTTCTTAGTGTGGTTAGTTTAATTACAAGATATACGTGAGTCCTGCTTTCTTGGGCAGAGGTATTCACAGACAAATCCCTCTTAGGTCTGGTCTGCACACAAAGCTGTGCCAGCATAACTAAAGGTGTGATAAACTGGTGCAACGTTTGTGTGTATTCTATCAGTTTAAAATTGGTTATATAATTTTACAGGTGCAAGCAAAACTGGTACAAGCCAGGTTTAAGCCATATAAGAGTCCACACAAGAGGTCTATAAAATCATGACTGGTGTAGAAAAAGTAGATAAGGAAGTGTTGTTTACTACTTCTCATAACACAAGAACTAGGGGTCACCAAATGAAATTAATAGGCAGCAGGTTTAAAAACAAATAAAAGGAAGTATTTCTTCATACAACGCACAGTCAACCTGTGGAACTCCATGCCAGAGGATGTTGTGAAGGCCAAGACCATAACAGGATTAAAAAAAGAACGAGATAAATTCATGGAGGATAGGTCCATCAATGGCTATTAGCCAGGATGGGCAGGAATGGTGTCCCTAGCCTCTGTTTGCCAGAAGCTGGGAGTGAGCGCCAGGGGATGGTTCACTTGATGATTACCTGTTTGGTTCATTCCCTCTGGGACACCTGGCACGGGGGGCCACTGTCAGAAGACAGGGTACTGGGCTGAATGGACCTTTGGTCTGACCCAGTAGGGCCATTCTTATGTTAACTAAACCAATTTCAGTTAGATTGGTGCAATTTCTGAATATAGATAAGCCCTTTCAGAAGCCTCAAGTAAGACATCTCTATCCTGTCTCCAGAAGCAGGTATTTTGCCCCCTCAAGTCTTATTGCTTAAACTCTATGCTCCTTTTTACCCTTCAGCTCCTGCACTTTTCACCTGGGAAATCACTAGTCCACAATTGCTCACCAAGATCACATGACCTAGAATGATGACCCTGAGTGACTAACTTCCTTTTGTGCAGCTGCTCTGCAGCACAAAGGGCTTGTCTACATGGTGCGATAATGCACACTAGAAGGGTATGAATTCTAAAGTGCACCAAAGTGTTGTGCATTAACTGGCTTATGTAAACCCTACTGGTGTGCATTAAGAGTTTTAGCAGGAACTTTTTGTGCGCATCAGCAGGGTTTACATTGGCCAGTTAGCGTGCAACACTTTAGTGCACTTTAGAATTCACACCCCTGCTGTATGCATTGTTGCACTGCGTAGACATACACATAGGAACTTCAGAATTTCAACTGCCAGACACAAAAGTGCTTTAACCCACACAATACTCTCAACAGCTCTCTGGGTCCTGTCATTGCATGGCAGCTTTAGCTCATTCTACGGCATTTCACCGTGGGGACTTATGCATCAGCGATTCCTAACATGCAAGCCATCATCATCATCAGCCATAATTTTTGTAACTTGTTTTACTGCAGTAGAGGAAGCCTGTAAAAGAGTAATACTAGTTTTTTCTAGTATAGTAATATGTTAGTATTGTACCTTATATTACTGCTGAATTTAAAGAGCTGCATTTCTAGTGGTGACTGTAATAAGCAATTTGCAGCAGAAGCAGACCTCTTCCAATGGCTCTGCTCAGAAAACAGACTACTGAAATATGGCCCCTTCTTGTTCAACAGCTCTGCTCCTTGTGTGTATTCCAAATCACGTGTGCTCTCTCTTCTGACAAAAATAAGTTTAACTCTTGTAAGCAATATCTTTAATCTGACAGCTGTGTTTGCTAACTCTACCTGGATGGTAGCTCTCCTAGCAGCAGCTATGGAGTTTGGTATTCCACATGCTTTGTTTATAGCATTAGACCCTTAATTTGGGCAGAGAACAAAATAGTAGTTAAAATTTTTAGGACTTGTGGAGGGGCAGGAGAAAGAAAATAAACTCTTAAGGCAGCTATTAAATCTTGTTTTCACTGTGATTCTTATTTACTTGTCATCAGAGTCTCATACATTATGTACAAAGCCAAAGGGAGAAAAAAACCCAACAACTTACATTTATCTGTGTATTGAAAAGAATATGCCTGTAAGCCTGTGTTTTGCATAAGATGGCATTAATCAAGATGATAACAGGATCATACTCAATGTATTTGTCCACAGGTTTCTGGCAGGATTTCTGAAATTAACAAAGTAACAAGAAGTAAGAACAAGCAAACAAGCATGAGTTTATTTTAAAACCTGCTGTTCTTATTTGTTTACAGCAACACTATAGTGACATCAAAGTATTTCTTAAAATTATGTCAGGATTTCTGTGATGAAGCCCCTGTTTGCAATGGATTTTAATTCAGGCAAAAAAGTTAGCTTCATTTTTTTATCCTGGCATTCAAGCTTTCAGTTGGTTTCCCCACCTAAACAAAATAAAAGATATCAGCTATTTTTATATGTTCTAAAATAAAGTTCTGATTTATACATAACAATAAATTACACCTGGGTGTGCTACATGGTATTTTGGGACATCTCAGTCAGACAACGGAGTGCCTTCAAACATCTAAGGAATGCACCAGCATCACTGATTTATATTTTCATTTTAAAAAAAAACAACTAACCTTATATTGCAATAATTTCTGTTACGTAAAGAAAGATTGTCTCTTAGCTTTCTACTCTGAACTATGTTGGGGGAAAAGAACCCTTTTCCTTGCTGTGAAGCCCTTTCACAATACAGTAAAGACTGTGTTATCTGGCCCTGTACCAACCGGAATGCTCTATAAACCAGCATTTCTAATCTTCATAGAAAGCCTGGTTTATAGTCCGGTTGGTGTGGGACCGGTAGGCTCCCTGGAAGCGGCAACATGTCCGTGCTTCTCCTAGGCGGAGGAATGGCCACGAGGGGTTCAGAGTGTGTAGGGGGAGGAGGGATGTGGGGCTGGAGTGCGGGGCATGGGTCTGGGAGGAGTTTGGGTGCGGGGTGTGTGGGTGCAGGGCAGGGAGTTGGGGCATGGGAGGGGGAGGGGGGTGCCAGATCCCAGAGGCGCTCACCTCAGGCGGCTCCCTGCAAGCAGCAACCAGTCCCTGCAGCCCCTAGGCAGAGGCGTGGCAGATAGCTCTGCGCACTGCCTCCGCCCTTACCCCGCGCTGAGCGTTCGCTCCGCAGCTCCCATTGGCCGGGAACCTCCATTTTTAATCCTGTTATTGTTGGAGAGTTTAAGCATCCAAAAACAGTTAATGAAATTTACCAGAAACTTGACCCCATCAGTAGTGAAGCCATCATCAGGTGCATTGAGTCACAAGGCTTTGTGCTAGAGCAGGGGCGGGCAAACTTCTTAGCCTGAGGGCTGCATCGGGTTTTGGAAGCTGTATGGAGGGCTGGTTAGGGAAGGCTGTGCCTCCCCAAACAGGCAGGCGTGGCGTGGCGTGGCCAGGTCCCCACCCCCTATCCCCACCCCCGCTCTCTGTCCCCTGACCACCCCAAGAACTCCCACCCCGACTGCCTCCTGCCTCCCCATCCAACCCGTCCTCTCATTCCTTACTGCCCCCCTGGGACCCCTGCCCCATCCACTCACCCCTTCTCCCTGCCTGCCCTCAGAACCACTGCCCACCCCTCGTTGCCCCATCCAACCCCCCCTCCTTCCTGACTGCCCCCCAGGACCCCTGCACCCATTCAACCCCCCTGTTCCCTGCCCTCTGGCTGCCCCGACCCCTATCCACACCCCACCCTCGACCACCACCCTGAACTCCCCAGCCCTCTATCCAACCCCACCTTCTCCCTGCCCCCTTACCGCACTGGCTGGAGCACCGGTGGCTGGCGGTGCTACAGTCATGCCACCCGGCTGGAGCCAGTCATGCCACCACACAGCACAGAGCACCAGGTCAGGCCACAGCTCTGCCGCTGTGCTGCCCAGCTGCTGAGAGCACTGAGCTGACAGTAAGGTGTGTTGAGGCTGCACGGAAGGGGGACCAGCAGGGGAGGGGCTCGGGGCTAGCCTCCTGGGCCAGGAGCTCAGGGGCCAGGCAGGAGGGTCCCATGGGCCAGATGTGGCCTGTGGGTCAGTTTGCCCATCTCTGTGCTAGAGGTATGGTGCCCCCCCAAGCCAGTATATTTTGGCCAGGTTCTAAGGGAACCACATTTTGGATCAGAGAAGAAAATGTTATATGGGATTATGTAGTAGGACAGAGTTAGAGGTAATGGATTCAAAAATTGACTCAATTAACCAGCAGTTTGATAGGCTTGAAATTAAAGTCAGAGAGATGGAAGAAAGGATACAATTAATTGACGAATGTAATGACCATTTAATAGTGTGTGAAATCTACCATGGAACAGATTACAGCTCTAATTAAAGGCAATATCTCACATCATTTTTTTTTTCTAAAGAAGAATCCTGAAAGAACATTCTGAAAAGGCAGTAATTTACACAGGCTTCAGGCTGGTGTAGCACAAGAAACTTGTAAAGAACCGTTTGGAGTTGTGACAGAAACTCTGGACAGTCAGAAGCAAAATGAACTCACCTTTGAGCACAAGAGAATTGCTTGTAGGTGCTTGATGGAGAGAGATGCAAGGTGCCCCCATGTTCGCATTAAAAGCACAAAACTTTAAAGCATGGATGCATAAGTGGAACTCTAGGAGAGATTTCCCTATTTGGAGCCAACAAAGAAGAAAAGGATGACAGAATCAAAGTAAGGGGACATGCAGAAAGACTACACTGAAGAAGATCAACTAAGCAAATGCCTGTGTCAAGGATACAGGTAGCATGCTGTTAGTCAGGGGTCGGCAACCTTTCAGAAGTGGTGTGCCGAGTCTTCATTTATTCACTCTAATTTAAGGTTTCGTGTGCCAGTAATACATTTTAACATTTTTAGAAGGTCTCTTTCTATAATATATGACTACACTATTGTTGTATGTAAAGTAAATAAGGTTTTTAAAATGTTTAAGAAGCTTCATTTAAAATTATATTAAAATGCAGAGCCCCCTGGACCGGTGGCCAGGACCTGGGCAGTGTGAGTGCCACTGAAAATCAGCTCACATGCCGCCTTTGGCACGCGTGCCATAGGTTGTTTACCCCTGCTGTTAGTGAATGATTTGCATGCAGTTTAGAAATACCAGACCATTCCACTCTACCCAGACTAGGAACAAAGAAATCCCAACAGGGATTCCTGTGAGGAGGCTGCTGTGAACACGCACATATAAATAGCAATTTTGATGACAACTGTGGGTTTTCTACTTTGCAGCATCTGGAAACCATATACACACAAAAGATATGAAACAGCCAATGTAGCATCATGATGAGGAGTTCTAGTCTGTCACCACCAACACATGCTATACATAGAACACAACAGAAAGAGGATTAGTAGGAACAAAAGCTTGTCACATCACAAAACCATGGCTGGGCGTTTTGACAAATTAAATAGTCTGCAATAATTGCTGATGTATGCAAATTGATAATCCTTCCTCAGCCATCTTGCAGAGATAAGATGCATTGAGAAAAAGATAATTATTTATTATTAAATTAGACCATTTAAGTCTTAGATTGTATTGAAGTCAAATCCTCTGCCTTTATCCCGCCAGTGGCCCGATTTTCATGAACTCCCTCAGACTAACAGAAGGGAAACACTTCTACTACCACATAATTCTGCTGAATTATGTATATAAGAACAACACAACATATTTTATTTTCAGTGTTGCTTTTGGACTCCTGGCAGCTTCTTTGCCCCAGCTCCACCACATGAATACTTAGCCCTCATCCCTGCTTTCTCTCTCCTCCTTGCTGCTAACAACAAAAAAAAGGGGGGGGGGCTTTTCAATTAAAATTTAACTGCAGATTGTGTGTTTATTGCTCAATTAATCCAGCTGTTTTATTGTAAAGTGTGAGGGAGAGACTGGTTGAATGACATAAAAGTGCCTTGAATTGCTAATGAGGTGTCACCTAGGATTATGATTTTTACCCCACTGAAGCCCTCCTTTTAAATGCTAGGTGTTTCCCTGCCTTCTCTTTCCTTCCTTCTATCAATGAGATATGTTTACAAAAACTGAAATTTTCTCTCAGTTTTTGGGCATTGTCAAACCTTGATAACTTCCCTTTACTTTCTTTGCAGCGTGTCTCTAGTATGGGAAGCAGGATCACCCATTAACTATGGATACCCAAGATAAAAGAAATCATATATCCTCTATCTTCCCTGGGGCACTGAGGCATGGAGGAGACTTCTACTGAAAAATGGCAATTGATAACCAATATTTAGAATTTGGTGAATTTACGTATGGATGTCCACATGGCCATCTAGTAGATCTCATTAGTGGAGACATGACTTCTTTGTCCTCAGACTGTGCTCTTACAGTATGAACTATGATGCTTGACAGAAGGAAGACTATTTCTTGAATTTACTTTGTGACTAAATGTTATGACAGTTGTGAGGACTACCTATCTGAACAACAATACAATAGTGGGTCTTACCCAAGAAGGTTCCCAACTTCAAAAGCTCATTTGATTAGAGATAATAATTCTTAGAAAGCCTGCTT
Source organism: Mauremys mutica (assembly GCF_020497125.1). NCBI lineage: Eukaryota > Metazoa > Chordata > Testudines > Geoemydidae > Mauremys > Mauremys mutica. Next base: position 147,954 of record NW_025422792.1, read on the forward strand.
TAATGAAAGAAAGTATAATGACACCTGCCATAGTCAATTCTTTTAAGGACCAGAATGAAATTCCAAGGTTGTGCTATATAGCCTTTTGGGACTGGAAACAGGGTAGTTGCGCCTTAAGGAAGCATGTCAGGGTTTGATAAAACTTCCTCTTCTTGAACATGCTGATACCTTATAACACAGACACTTGATCTTAAGCTTAGACAGTCTCATACACCCACATTAAACCCTTCCTTGAGGAATTCAAAGCTATGTTGCATTTGCTTAATGCGGTAGTTAAACCATTGACTTTGCTTTGGCCTGTAGAACAAGTTCTATTTGTTGACTACTTTCCAGGGTCTGTAAATGTGATATTTACCTCATCCAAGTATCCATTTTAAACCTATTTGGTGTGGGATGGAGGATAAGTTATGGCAACAGCTGACCTCCTCTGTGAGGTAGACACACTGGCTGGTCCAGCTCTAGGTTAATCAGGCAACAGAGATATAGACTTCTGGCATACACAGAATCACTGCTGCTTTTTCCATGCTATCTTTTGCATGATCCTAGGGATCAGTGAAAAAGGTAGAAAGGCATCTAGCAGAGACCTTGCCCCACACTGCGAGAGACATTTATCACCTTGTATCCTGGGTCCTGACGCACAGAGATGCCACTGGGCACTTGATTGAACTTTTTGCATCACCAATCCATCAAACTGATTTACAATGAATAAGGATGCTTCTGGGTGCAGGTTTCAACTTCGGCCATGTAAGAGATCAGGCCAAATCCAGAGTCTGACCATCTCTAGGAAACACTGAAAAAAATCTTCCTCTTTGAGAAAGTCTTTCCACCATAGGTGAAAGTGATCACAAGCATCCCTTTCTAGTCCAAACTGCTTCCAAACTTTCCACCCAAAAACCTATCCCAAGCAGAATTTTGACCCTGAAGTCCACTAGGGACTTTGCCACTGCTGTTGATTTTATGTGGCAGGTGCTCAGACACTACAGTAATGGGCAGGATCATGAAACCTTAAGATATGCAGAAGATAGGTAAGCCTTGGCATTCACCTCCACTTTGATGGGAAGTGGAGCATAGAGTCAGGAATTTCTGTACTCTGACCAGGACAGAAGTTGTTTTTCTCTCTCAGGTCAGGCTGATCCTGTTCTTCCTAATTTATTGATGTGGTTTTCATAAAACATGTTGAACATCATGACAAGAACAAGACTTATCCTCTGGAAGGAAGATTGCCCTCAATGAGTTACTTGTGTTTCAGCTGGTGGATGCTGTGCCCTTTCTTTCTGGTACCCATTCTCTGGCTTGAATTGAGCCCTCTCCATTATCCCCAGCTAGCATTTGATATATAGATTGCTCTGCAGGGATTGCTAATGGGTGAATATCTTTGAAAAAAATCTTATTTACATTTACTATTTGAGGGAGTAGAGAACAGACAATGGGATCTTGACCTAGGCTAATAGATGTGATAGGGTGAGATGTGGAGTTATTGCATAGGGGTCATGTGAACACTGGTTCTCGAAGCAGGTGTGTGTACAGGGCCTGCATTTCCAATAAGCTTCACTAAGAACTGGAGTTTTAGTTCTGTGACTCCACTCATTTTCCATTATAGCCATTTTCACCTTCTGTTAACAGTCTTCTGAGATAAGACATTGCACCTAATAAGATTCATCCTCAGTTCAGGTCTATGAATGATTTCTGTGGCACCATGTGTCTGTGTTTATCAGGAATCCAAGATAGTCCAAAAACCGTATCCCGATCTGTGTTTGTTTCAGCTTTTTCTCTGTACAGAACCCTGATCAGAATTTTCCAGGAAGAGATAGGAATGAATTTGCTTCTTCCTTAACCAATATTAATACTACCATGATCTTGAAAGAGACCCTGGAACCACTCATCACACAGTAATGATCGGAGTTGAAGAAAAAAATACCATTCATATGCAAAGTGGAGAATTGTCCATCGAATGATAAAATGGGAACGTGAAGATAAATATCTAAAGAAATTCCTTAATGAAGCTTCTTATGGAGCCTTGGGCTATTTATTCCTGATAACCTGAGGCTAGAAATAGTATGAGGAACAGCTCTTGAGGGGATGCAGGTTATATTATTCTGATCTGAAGTTGATGATGTAGGTTTCATTAATGTACTGACATTTTCCTGGGTGTTGGAGCTGCATGGACACGACTAATAGGGCAAAACTGTTCTTGTGATTCTTGCACAGCTCGACAGTGTACCTCCTTCTGAGAATATCTAGTGCCCTCATTTTGAGTCAAGGTATAGGCACTCCTTCCCCCTGGCCCCCAATATGAAAGAAAATCTGGCACTACTTACGGGGTCAAAGCCCAGACAGGGCTGGTTGAGAGTCATGAAGATTGCTCTAAAGCAACTCACCTCACATCAGCACCCTAGACTTGTTCCAGCTACCATTTGCAAAGTGGTATTCTCTCTTGTACTTCAGGGACTGCTTCAACTTGCCACATGACCTGCATTCCATTCTATAGTGTTGGCAGGAGCCAAGATTTTCCAATGACTTTGTACATAGCCTCAACTTTCCACAGAGTTTCTGACCATCTCCCTAAGAGAACAGTGGGAACTGATATGCCTGGGCACTGGACCTCAGTGGTGAAGGCCCCATATATTTGCTTAAAACAGACTAGCGTTTCTCTACCTCTCCCCGCCACTCCCCTCCAGGAGATCACATTGGTCTATTTAACTTTTAGGTTGAAAGGGACTATACTTGCAATATTGACCACCCATATTAGCATTGGTTGTGAAAGCAGGTGGAGGGAGTCAAAAGATATTTCATACTTTAATTTTGTTGTTACTGATCTGTTGCAGACAGTTTTCATACCCAGGGGAGAGAAAAGAAGAGATGTCTGCCTGGACTTGGCTGTCTCTAAAAGACCAGTATAGCAAGGAAACCACTTTTTCAGGTAAAAAATATCTCCCCCACAGAATAAACACTGGATACCTTGACCATCAGGGAAGATAGCCACATTTACCTTTGGTGGTGCCATCAGGTTGAATTTGGATTGATACACACTGAAGAACCTTGTGTCCTTATAAAATGGAGGTCATAAGGACTAGAAAGAAGGAAGCCAAGAAGTCCCTTACAGCCTGTTTGTTCTTTCATGTGTGGGCTGGGGGAGGCGGCAGAGGCAGTACCTTATGGCAACCTGTAGCAGCAGCTGGGAACAATAATCTGGACATTAAGGTGTGGTGAATCCCCAGTGGTAGCCAGTGGCAAAAGCAGGATAGTTAGGGATAAGTGAAGAATATCATATACAACTAAAATCACATGGGGAATTTTAAGCAGACAAACTGTAAATTGGACTTGACACCAGCATTAACACCCTCAACTCTTGCAAAAAGCAACTTTGATTTTTTAATAAACCACAAGTGGCCCAGACTTCTGTTTTGCATCTCAATCTGGAACATGCCTCCCCCCGAATCACAGAACCCCTTAATACCAGTTTGTTAAATACTGAACCAGAGGAAAGTGTGTCACTTACTGGACACCAACAAGGCTCCTGAGTTTTCCCTGGAAGTTACCTCATCCAAATAGTCACCATTACTGATCCACTTCAGTTTATGAGATGTGATAAGTCTGATGTGCTATGGCTTCAGGCGTAAACATTGCACTTGTTTTACTGCATAGTATTTGAAGCGACTTTGATTTCCATGTTTGCAGTGTTGTAGTTGTGCTGGTCCCAAGATATTAGAGAGACAAGGTGGGTGAGGTAATATTTTTTATTGGACCAGCGTCTGTTGGTGGAAGAGACATGCTTTCGAGCTTGGTGTAAGCTCAAAATCTTCTCTTTCACTACAGAAATTGGTCCAAGAAAAGAGATTACCTCACCCACCTTGTTTCCTCTTGATTTCCATTTAACAGATTTCATATTTTTATTAAACCTCATGTTAAAATGTTATATAATACACACGTTAAGAAAAGAGTATCTGTTCATCTGAGTATAGTGCTTAGATTATCCACAAATACAAAAAGTTTGTTTTTAAAGTCATAAGATACATATAGAGCATAATTAGCAACAACCCAAATTTAGGTGAATAAATTTAACAATACAGTTTAGATATTAGCATCCAAGTATTCAGGTATATCACATGAAAAGTTATACAGTTAGTTGTGGAAAGCAAATATAGCAAGGAGTGAGGATTGTCCCTCAGTAATTGAGAATTTAGGGTAGGTTATCCATTTAGATGATACTTTCCTGATAAATTGTATATCAGTTACTTTCCCGACTGCGCTTCTCATCGGCACTCCAGCTTATCCCTCCTGGTATTGCCGATGTCCCTTGACCAGCCTAAGTGGCTCATGGCAGGGGGCTGGAAGGGATATGCCCTGTTCCAGCCCCTTCCCCAAGGCCCTGTCCCTACCTCTTCTCTGGTCCTCTACATAGCTGCATGCACGCTGCCGCTCTTCCTCCTCCCCCTCGCTAGGGCCATCAGCTGATTGGCGCAGGGAAGGAGAGGGGGAGGGGCAGGAAAGCACCACGCTGGGGGAAGAAGCGGGGGAGAGGAAAAAGCTTGGCTGCCGCAGGACCAAGTTTCTGCCTCCTGCCCCCGCAAGGGAGAGCGGTGGGCAGGGGGGCTGAGGGCCGGGACCGCGGCAGCATGCCACTCAAAATCAGCTTGCGTGCCGTGTTTGGCACGTGTACCGTAGGTTGCCGACCCCTGCACTAGCATGATACACCATTGCAAAGATCTTTTATTATGTATCTTATCAATGATTTACATAGTTTGTAGCATAGATCCATTACTAACATACTACGTTACACTAAAACCAAGGGGGGGAGGGGAAGTCAATCGCACATTGCAATGTGCATTTTTAAGACCTGCAGAAATCTCCATTATAATGCCTTGTCTTTAAGATCTACTGGACTGTGCACATTTTCTAATGAGTCTGCAGAGATTTTGAGCATGCTTGCAGCTGTTTGATCATTAATTGATTGTTCTATTGGGAGAAGAAGAGGATGAGAATGTCAACTTTCTCCATCATAATAAATAATTTATCTCTGCCCAGTGTTCAGCCTCTTCTGGGTCAAGGAAGACACTCACTCTCTGTTCTATTTCAACTTATGTTAACCACTACTTTTTAAAAAACAAAAAATAATCTAAGACCTTCACAAACCAGGTGTTTACTGTATATGCTGTTTGCTATTAACATCAGAAATGTTCAAGCATAAAACTGAAGTGACAGAACACTTACAGTTATTGTACATTTTGTCCAAATTCCCTGCTCAACTATTTTGTGTTGTGTGCCCATCATTTGGAGTTTAGTTACAAATTTAGGGCTTGGCAGGTGGCGAGATATTGCATTATTTCTTCTCAAGCTGCTAAGGGCCCAAATATAATGCAAAAATATATGAGGTATATACTGGAGAATAACAATGAAATTCCAAATGATATAAGGGTAATTTTTTTTAGCATAAACATTTTTCTACGAACTGTGCTACAAGCAAATTTTTCTGATTTGCAAGGAATAAACAAGTTCAGGGGTTGTACTGGGAAATAAAATGAACATGAATAGAAACCAACGGGTAATTGAGGCACACCTCCAGGTTCTTCCATTTCAATACCAAAAATCAAAATCAAAGTCTGTCATACAGAATTGTATTTTAGTGTATTTTTCACCCACTACTAGAAATACTCATAAACAAGCCATTGGCAACAAGAACACAGGTAAGTACTACCAAAAATTGAAAGCTATAAATAAGGAAAGGTCTAAAACAATCCTTAAAACAGAAATGATATTTCAACCTTAACTATGAAATCAGTGAGAACATTTGGGAGAGGAAAACAGAAGTAAGCCTTTTAATGCCAATTAAATGCACTGGACAAAGTGAAGTGTTTTGGAGGCAAATTGTCAAGAAAAAAGGTTAAATATCCATAATAATAAAAAAGGAAATGCTCCTCAAATAGGTACTGCTTAGTATGTACAGCCTCTAATGCAGGCATTAAAGACTGGGATATGAAGGAGTAATTATAACAGTTCTCAGATGCACATAAAAGTGACCACCATTCTAACCCTGGTGTTGAGGCAGGCTGCCTCCCAATCTCATTCAAGGCACTACAGAGTAATCTTCAGGTCTGGGTTTTGAAACACATAAAACCCAGAAGTGAGGGATGGGCCCATTTTGCAAAATAGTACTGACTTTAGTAAGAGACTGTGAGGTCTGGTGGCATAAGACTACCCTGAGCTAGGCACAGCAAGCCAGCAATTAGGATACAATCTACTAGAACCTGCTCCTCGAAAATACCTGTTACTCAGGGCTTGGCTACACTTGCAGGTGTGCAGCGCTGGAAGTTACAGCTGTCTTCGTACAGCTGTGTAGGGAAAGCGCTGGAGTGTGGCCACACTGACCGCTACCAGCGCTGCAGTGTGGCCGCATTTGCAGTGGTGTTGGGAGTGGTGCATTATGGGCAGCTATCCCAGCGTTCAAGTGGCTGCAACATGCTTTTCAAAAGAGGGGGGTGGGGTGGAGTGTGACAGGGAGCGTGGGGAAGAGAGAGAGAGAGAGAGAGTGGATTTTTGGAGCCGACACTGTCAGCTCCCTGCCTTGCAAATTCCGACCACTTCCCTGACCCCTCATTCACTCTTAAATGCAAATAGCCTGCAGACCAGATAAGCAGCTGCTCCCACAGACTCCCTTCCTCCCCCCCTCCCCTCCACCATGCTGTTTCTCTCCTCAAGCAAACACTAGGCTGTGGACATTCATCCCCCTGCCTGCCTCATTCACAGCAAACAGTAGCTGTGTTTGTTTATTAGATAAGCAGCTCTGGGAGCCCCGAGTTCACAACAAAACAAAGAGAGGCATCATAACAAAACAAAGAGAGTTCTTTAGTTAAAAGCATTATGGGAAAATTCTGGAGGTCAGTTACAGCGTAGTAAGATTAATCACTGTTTACACTGGCACTCCAGCGCTGCAGTCGTACATGCAGCGCTGTAGCCAGGGAGATACAGCGCTGTATGTGCCTTGCAAGTGTGGACGGTGAGTGAGTTGCAGCGCTGTAAAGCCACCACCAGCGCTGCAACTCTCCAGTGTAGCCAAGCCCTCAGACTGACTGACCACCAAATTGAGGGGAAGAGGAAAGATCCATTCCAAACATACGGCCTGACTAGTGTGGGGGGGGGGAGGGGGGAAGGGGGGGAGGTCTGCAGGAGGATGAGGAAGTAGACAGAAAACAGAACAAAATTTAGACTGAAATTGGGGTGTGTGTGGTGTTCTAGTTAACAAGGGGGGTGTCAGGGCCGATGAGGAGTGAGACCGTGAGGGTGAAGGTGGGCTGTATGGCACCATATTAAAAACTGAAAAAATGTTTCATGACTATTTTATTAGATTTAACTCAGGTTTTTTTAATCATCACACAAATTAAAGTTGGCTACTCAAGCCTTCTATGAAGCACTATATCTACATCCTTCTTGGTTTCTTGTTATAATTTTGCACAACTCTGTTAATGAACTTCTTGAATGCAATGCATTCATCTTTGGTGGCTTCTCATGTGTCCGGTACTTCCATTCCTTCAATTGATATGCTCATTAGTTCATTCACATGATCAGGCAGAAGGCGACTTCTTTCAGAACACAAAATTGTATTCAATGATGAAAAAGAAAGCTCAACTGTAGCTGTTGTGACTGGGAGTAGCAAGAGATGAATTCCTACTTCTTTCATCCCAGGAAACAGCATAAAGATTGGGTCGAGCCACTAGTGATGATAAAAAAATTGAAGTCAAATCTTCATTCATTCGTCGTACGATATTCCACTCTGTGTTCAAATTCTTTATTCTGTCCTGAGCACGTGGCAGCCCCATTCTGGTTGTGCCTCACTCCACTCAACTGTCGATGTTTTATAGGACATGGATCTGTAAAAGCTATGTAAAAGTTGAATAGAATCTAGAAGTCACTGTTGTAGATTTTTAAGAATTAAGTCTGTGTACTTTTTCAGTTGTCTTAAACACTTCTTGACCTCTTCACTTAAGGATTCAATATAAATGCCTTCATTAGTCAACTTCTGGACTGAAGTCTTTGCTTCTTTCAGTACTTTTTCAATGGATAACTCTCTGATTGATACAAATGTAGTTTATGGTCCAATTGACAAGCATTTAACTCTTCTAAGATGTGGGTTGTCACAGATGCAGCTGATGTATCTTCTATAACTTGAACATCTAGAAATGCATCTACTGGCCTATCTCCGACATCAAGATAACGTACACAATGACTTAATACTTGATGCCCATTTGCATCAGTGCATTAATCAGACATATATGCAAAATTTTTTGAATGTGGTGCGAAAGTTCTTCACTTTTTCAACTGTTGAGTCTTTCACTGTTTCACCACATGCTTCTAGCCAGTCAGTTGAGTTTCTTGCAGAAAGATAGTTAGCATTTGCTGGTCTTGTTCGGAACCAGTGTTCAACTTCAGGATGAACAAGTGACAATGCACTTAACATTGGCCTCCAGTTTGTAGCGCGTGGTATATTTTACTTAAATAGAAAGTATGATGTGACAGCCATGTTTGTTTGCATGAACTGTGTTGTGTCTCTAGCATTCTTAACAGCCTCATTAACACTCAGAAGTGTTGTCCTTGGTCAGCAGAGACTCAGAGTTCAGAGGTGTTTTCACATGAGTTCACCTCCCAGGTGGGGGGCAAGAAGGCACCTTGCTCATTTCCCCAGCTGCTCACTGTTCGCTCTGCCCACTGCTGTTTGTTGTGCCACCGTTCACTCCATTGCTCTGTTGTCAATGGCCCTGCGCAGTCACCTTCTGTTGCCACCTGCCACTGTGGCCTCTGGGAGTTGGTCTCTTGAGGTTCCACCAGCTCTCAGTGATTTCAGCTGAGCTCTCAGTGGGGGAACCTCACTGCTAGTGCAGACTGGGCTGTCTCTTCCACAGAAACACTGTCCCACAGTAGGTCTAAGCACTTAGATCTGATTATCAGGGATTTCAGCTATAGTGGTCACTTAACAAAACAAAAGACTATCTATGGCGCCTAATCAGCTCTGTCTTTAAACAGTGGAGAGGGGCAAGTCAAATAGTACTTGTGACTCAAGCAGACCAAGCAAAATACCTGTCCCCACCATCTCTCGATGCCCTCAATCAGCACAGGCTAAGTACAGTTCTACTACCCTTTACTCATACAATAACAACAACAATATTTCATTACCTCCTCTTCCCCCCACCCCCTACATTCAAGTGATTTGTAACCCAACCCCAGCCAAAATCTATCACTTGGGCAACACAGCTCTGTTTGCTGGATACCTAGGTAGATTAGATGTGAATGTAAATACAGTCTGGTCCTGAAGCCTTTCCCCCCAGTTCACTAGCTGTCAGGGAGAGCTCATTTAGACTTTGCTTACAAATCATAATTTGAAATTATTAGGTTGGCCAACATCACCGAAATGCATGCACTGACATTGTCATAAAAAACAACAGCTGTATAAGGAAGCTAGTCTATGTTCATACTTTTCAAATCTATTATACTTTTTCAGATCCATGTATTTTATCATACACTTTATATGCTTTAAAGGGGTATATGAATGTTTCAATTTCAATTCAAATTTCCAAGCAATCACTAAATTGGCAACACTGTATGTAACTAGTTCACAAAACTGGGGGGGGGGGCGGTGTTGGGGAAATTCAGGGGGAGGAGGGAGGGAAATCCCTGGGTGGGTTTGCGGGAATGAGAGATTAAAGAGATGCGGGACAAGAATAAATATATGTATCTCATAGAACTGGAAGGGACCCTGAAAGGTCATTGAGTCCAGCCCCCTGCCTTCACTAGCAGGACCAAGTACTGATTTGGCCCGATCCCTAAGTGGCCCCCCTCAAGGATTGAGCTCACAAGCCTGGGTTTAGCAGGCTAATGCTCAAACCACTGAGCTATTCCTCCCCCCCCATAATAATCACACCGCACAACGTCCTGGAGCAACCTGTAGGATTGAGCCGTTGCGGGGGTGTGGGGGGAGAGGAGGGAACGGGACGGAACCCAGGTTTTTGATTCCCGGTCTCGGGTTAGACATCCGGGGTAATCCCTGCCACAGCGCCGCTCGCACAGGGGCTGCCCCCGGGACGGCGTGGAGGTTGCTCGGGCTGCGGACGCGGCGTAAGTGTGCGTGTTTGCTCGTACAGTGCAGCGAGCAAAGGGGCCGGTGGGACTAAAACACCCGCCCAGGGGAGAGCTCAGGGCGCCTAGCCCCGAACCGGGACCGACAGGGCCTGAGCCCGGGTGACCCCACCCGCTTCACAGACACCCTCACCCCGGAGCCCCCACCCCACTGACCGCCCCCGGCCCGGCCCGGCCCACTCACGCAGATGGCGATGCGCAGCACCCCGCGCTGATAGTCCCTGTACAGCTCAGGAGCTTCCCGGTTGCACTCGACGCACCTGTAGCCGCCGGGCTCCCCCATCCCTGGCGAGCGGCCGTTACCAGGGGAACCCCCCTCCCGGCCGCTTCAAATTGCCTCGCTTCCCGGTTCAGGGCGATGAGGAGAGGAAACGCCGCGCAGTGCATCATGGGAGTTGTAGTTTCCAGACTGTGTTCATGCAAGGGATGCAACGGCCGGAAACTACAAATCCCATAAGGGAGCGAGGCCGCAGCTTCCTCCACCTGTCGCGGGGAGGGGGGGGGGGCGCGGCAGAAAGGAACCACCTTGAACATGCAAGGGGGGAGGCGCACGCATGCGCGCTGAGAAGATGGCATCTGCCACCGGGACCTGCTGCCGCTGTTGCTGGGGCGCCGTTGCGCTGGGGCAGCTCGTGCTGCTGCTGTTGGGGGCGGCCCGGGCGGCGCTGGCCCTGACCGAGCACTACCCGGCCCTGTCGTTGCTCAAGCAGGAGCTGCACCGGCAGCAGCTGCAGGGCCAGGCTGGGGGCTGCCCCCAGGCGCCGGACTGGGGGGAACAATACTCGGCCGAGTGCGGTAAGTCGGGTCGGGCAGCGCCACGTCCTGCCCCGCTGCCTGCTGGGGGAGCCGCCGGGCAAGGGCCCGCGGAGGGGGCGCCCCAGGCTGGCGGCAAGGAGAGGGGCGCATGGGAGGGGTTCCCCTTTGTCCTCTGTGTGGGGGCGGCGTGGCACCGGGCGTGAGTGCGCGTGGGAGGCGCGCGGCGTGGCACCGGGCGTGGCGTGGGGAGGCGCGCGCGGCGGGTCCTGGGGCGTGAGTGCGCGTAGGGTGCGCGCGGCGGGTCCTTCCTGTCCGTGGCTCTGGTGAGGTGGTGGCCGCCGCCAGTCGTTCCTTGCTGCCCTCCGCCGCGGGGTCCTTGCTCCCAGCCCCGGGATGGGTCCCGTAGCTACTTACCCTACGAGCAGTGGGTTTGCCCTGTTTTGCTTGGCCGGCATTGGCCTCTCTGCCATCCCCCTGTCTCCGCGGTGCCATGAGCCTGGCAAGCCTCTGAGGTGAGAGGTGAATGGTCAATGCCTTTGTTAGGTACCTGTCACCTGAAGGCAGTGGGATGATGTGGACTTCTCCCCTCCTTTGACTGTATCTTGGAGAAAGAAGGGGTGTGAGTGATAGAGGCATTTCTAGTGAAATTCACTTCTTTTCTGTGCTTTGTGGGGCCGGGATGACCCTGGAGGTGACTGAAAGTAAAACAGGAAAACAAAGCACAGACTGATCTCTTGTCATAGGGACACTGATCAATTTCAGATAGAAGAGAGAATTTTGGCTCAGATCCTCTCAGCTGCTTTGCATGGGCAAACATTGCAGGGCTTAATTTGGGCACAAGTCCATGAACATGAAGAAATTTGTAGGCTCTGGTCCTTTAATTATAAGAAATGCTGGTGATACAGCCCTGTTTTTTGGATAACTGAGCTTCAGATAATCAGGATTTAAATGTTCAGTGTAACTTATTGTTTCAGCATCTTTTGTATAAACTGTATTCCTAACAAACACTTTAGAGTTATATAGTACATTAAAAATTATCAGTGATGGTACCAAATCATGACTTTGGCTGTTGCAATAAGCTAACATGAAGAAAAAAGTTTTCAGTTTTCAAAAGGCCAACAGAAAGTGTGAGTCCTCTTGACTGATGAGGGTGGTTCTAATCCAAAATGAATGAAAAGAGAGCTGGCAGGTTTGCAAAGTGCAAATACAGAGCCTATGCAAGCCTGAAATGTGTATTTGGTGGTATGGAGATTTGCCAGCTCCTTATTTGTTAGTGTGTTGAATAGGATTCAGTTTAAAAAAACAAAAAAAGTTGTCTTGCTGGTAAAGTTAATGTTTCACTGGTTCTATTTGTTTTGTTTGTTAATAAAGAATCTGCTTAATTTAGACCCTAATCTTGCAAAGGTTTAAGCATTTGCATAATTTTACTCACATGAGAAGCCATCAGTGGGACTAAAGTTCTGCATACGCTTAAGTCTTTGTAGGACATTCAGTATAACATTTGATCATAAGCGTGTATTTATTCATCCTTTGTGACTTAGATATAATGCACATCACTTACAGGCAATACATGTGAACAAAACCAAATGAATATAGAAATATGAAAAAAAGAAAAAACAAAATCCAATGTAATAGAGAAACTGCCAGATTTATTTATGTAGCTTGTGACTTCCCAGTGTTATTTTGCGATGTGTGTACTGGCATATCCTGCTAAGGTTATTTAGAGAAGTTTAAAACAAGTTTAGCAAAGACTTGTGAAAAAATATTGTTGTCTTTATGTATAAATATATATATTTGGATATGGAAATATATTTGGCTCTGCTCTTAAGACTGCTGCCCTTTAAATTGTTCATGTAAAGCATCCACCTTACAGCAAATGCAAATGGTTAGTTCAGGGGTCGGCAGCCTTTCAGAAGTGGTGTGCCGAGTCTTCATTTATTCACTCTCTAATTTATTGTTTCGCGTGCCAATAATACATTTTAACCTTTTTAGAAGGTCTCTTTCTATGTCTATAGTATATAACTAAACTATTGTTGAATGTAATGTAAATAAGGTTTCAAAATGTTTAAGAAGCTTCATTTAAAATTAAATTAAAATGCAGAGCCCCCCAGAGCAGTGGCCAGGACCTGGGCAGTGTGAGTGCCACTGAAAGTCAGCTCGTGTGCCAGAGGTTGCCTACCCCTGGGTTAGTTGTTTGTATTACTGTAGCACCTAGGAGCCTTAGTCAGAGACCACGTCCCCATTTTGCTAGGTGCTGTAAAAACACAATACAAAATTGGTCCACGCTTCAAAGAGTATAAAACACAAAATTCTTAGCACTGTTTGTGTGTTCCATGTAGCCTGCAGGCAAAGCAGATCTGGTACTTTTATATGTTTACAGGTTGCATCCTAATATAACATGGCTTATCCATTCCAGTGACCTGCTGTTTCTTATGTTTATAATTAAATAGGTACTTGTATGACAGGCTGAATTAGGATTCTCCAATGGAGAGATGTTTGGAAGATGAAACTTTCAATGTACTGGTTGGGATACAGCTTGTATGAAAGATGTTATGCAAAATAAAACATGTAAAATGGTAGTTCATGATTAGTTGAACTAATAATATCAAGCAAAGTGTTCTGTGGCACCTTATAGACTAACAAACGTATTGGAGCATGAGCTTTCGTGGGTGAATACACGTACAACGAAGTGGGTATTCACCCACGAAAGCTCATGCTCCAATACGTTTGTTAGTGTATAAGGTAGGTGCCACAGGACTCTTTGCCGCTTTTACAGATCCAGACTAACACAGCTTCCCCTCTGATACTTAAATAATATCAGATACATTAACATTAAGTTGAAAGTTTTTCTTCCTTATGACTGCATTGATCATACAGCGACTCCTTATTGATTTAACTACGAAACAATATCTATTCTAGTTTTAAAACCAGTGTCACACCAATCTATTCTCAGCTGTTTACAAATCTTTCAGTTCTGGTTAAATGAATCAATAATTGGAAAAACTCTCCTTTTGGTTAAGAGGATTTGGTTTTCTCAAAGTTCCTCACTGCTGTCATGCTCTCAGTCAGTTCCTGTCTATATTGTAGATCCAGTATGGCTTATCCTCTGGTTGGATTCTCTACTTTGTGGTTCATAAAATTGTCTTCTGCATAACCTAGGAAACAATTTGATGCAAGTTTGACAGTATTTATTAACCTAAAGATTTATGGGTAGTGAAGTCCCTCCATAAGTAGAGTAATCTTAGAGTTTTGAGAATCTTGTAAATTGGTCCAGGATTTCTTTTTATATGTTCTCTCTATCCTGTGATTTGTAACAGATAGTCCACTCTAATTTTTTCCTTGTATCCTTACGCAAAGAACTTAATCATTAAACACACAGTAGTTGAATTGTAGCTCACTGGCATAGTAAATACTTCTGATGTAATGGCACGGCACTCCACCTTGATTCTTTATGCAGATTAGGTATTTGCAGGAATTACTGGATGAAACTTTATAGCATGATTTAGGCAGAAGGTCACACTAGGTGATCATTGTAGTCCCTTTTGGTGTTAAAATCTGTGAATCTTGGGCTCCTCAAACAATATAATTCCTGTTCTGAGAATCATCCCACCAAGTTTCATTTATGGTTCATTTAGAACCATAACTTCATTTTCTACTTGTAGTGACTAATTTTTAGTTACTGTTCCGACTTGTGTTTTATAAATAGACTGTGTTGCTTTTTGTTCTCTCTCTCTCGCTCGCTCTCTGAATTACCTGATTATACCATTTTTGTTTGGGTTTTATAATCAGGACACACAAGTAAGATGTTTCCTACAATAGTAAAGAGGAGGAGCAACAGCTTAACAAAATTGAAACAAGAAGGCTGTTAGAGTTTTTTGCATTTCCACTGATAAATATTTTTTAAAACATTGCTATTTGCAGTAGATAAGCAAAGGGTTAATTTTGTTTCTTGCACATGTGGTAGAAGTCTTTTGCCTTCTTCAATATTTCAAACTGGTGAAGAGGGTTTTTGTTTCAGTTTCGTGTATCTGTCAGTCCAGGTAACTGTAGTCATTAAACTCTGTAATGCCTCAGATTCTATTTTGCTTTCTACAATTAAGCAATGTATTATTTTTTTTCTTCCCTTCACTCTCCCCCACTTCCCCACCGCATTTACGTACTCTTTCTGGGTGTATCCCATATTTGGATTTTTATTCATGTTAGACTTTCTATAGTGCCTTTCACTGTAATATCGTAACTGTTAATTTTTCATGTGTTTGTGTCCCATCCCTTATTTTTACCATTTTTTCTACTCATCTCCGTAATCTTTCTCATCTATCCCTTTCCAGTCTTTACCCCACTATTTGCTGGCCAGCATACCAGCCACCTTTCCTCCATCTGAAGGCTGGATGTAGACCCATGCAGTGATTCTCCCTAGGACCTGAATGTGCTGGCTCAAGGAGTGGGGGACCAGATAGTCTTAAACTATCACTTTCACACTTCCTCCTCCTTAGGTTCTTCCCCCGCCCCCTTCTCCTGGTTTTCTCCCCATCCACACAAATTTTGGTCAGCTCCATAGGCAGAAATAGTAGTGAAAGTAACTGTATAACAAGGTTCACGTCAGCTACTGCACTTCTTGCCATCTCCCCTGGAACAAACATGATGTATGGAACATATGAACAGTCCTACTCTGTGGGACTGCCCTGTAAAGGAATTTTTAAAAGGTGGGGTTGGCATGAGGAAACATGGCATTTGCATGATCTGGTACATTTATACCCTGCTTAAGTATAACAGTTCAAGTAGACTATCCAGAGATAATTCAAATATTTGTTTTTGCAGATTCACCACTTTTGCACTTCCATGAGTCAGACTGTGAACTAAGAGGATCTTCCTCCTGTGAATCTCTGCTTTCTCTCAATACTGAAAAAATTCTGGTATGCTGTGTACTATTTTATTATGTACAATAAGAATGCTAATTGGTTGTAGATGTGAGAGAAATGGGTTTGTGTATCTATTTACTAGATGTCGGAATTATTAATAATATTAGAAATTATTATTATGGGAGACCATAAGACAGTAATTTGACCAAAAATCCATTTTTTTAAGTCCAAAGGCCAAATGGCATTTTCTAGCATTGCTCTGAACATGCCTAACAGCTTAAAAATAAGCAGTCAGTTCACCCAATACAGTAACAAAGTATTCATAGGCATATGATCAGTATACTTACTAAATAGACTTGACCAAGGGAAAACCATCTCATTGTGGTGTGCTCCAACATGATCAAGTAGGGTCTAACAAAGAAACCTCAGATTCATGATGTAATGAGTCATTCCATATTCTTTATGAAAATATGCTTATATGAATGACATAATTGAGATATACTTTATGCCAGATGGCTCATGTGAGATATCATTAGAAAGGTTATGATTTACTGAATGTGATTATCCAATTTGTATTCCTGTATCATTTCTGTATCTGAAGTTAGGAATATTGATTATGGATCTGTATTCCTACTATGCTACTTTGGGTGATGCCCACTGCTAACACTTCAGATGCAACAATGGAAAAGACAAACAGGGCTGATGACCCATCAGCAAGGACAATGAGCTGTGAAAAGCTTGACATTCCTGTGGACACTCCATACTGCCACTGACTCATGGAGGCTGTGATACTACAGAGTCAGGTGATCTTGTCACCTGATACTAAACATTACCTGGGACGACTTGTAACTTTCCACTGGAAGGGAAGTGGGGGGGTCAAGTTTGGGAAACAAAGGATTCCCACCCTATGTAAATCCCATTTAAGGGTGGGGAGGAAGGCAAACAGGACTCCTCTCCCTGGTCTGTCTGCCCGATGGTTTTAAGGATTGAAGAAATAGTCAAACAGTGAGCAGCAGTCCACCTCTCAAGGCAGTCTCCATACCCTTTGTTGTTATGGCAGGGGGAAGGCGGGGCCCTAACCAGACATCCTACTGCCGAAATCCTCTTTGTGAAACGGGGGCTACTGGTGGCTCTGGACATTCCACAAGTTCATTGGTCACTGGTGTGCGCTCACGTACCAGAACTTTCATCTCATTGACTTCAACGTGCTGACGGTGACGACAATTGTCTTAGCTCGCAGGCTGATCGGTGCCATTGTGAAGGAGCCTTCACAAAGTGGCAAAGTCTCCCTGCCCCGCTCCATTTTCCTTGTGATTACTCGGTTTGTGGTCCTCACTGGGACAGGCTGGAGCCTGTGCAGGTCAATAATTCACCTCTTCAGAACCTACTCGTTCCTCAATCTCTTGTTCCTGTGTTACCCGTTCGGCATGTACATTCCTTTTCTCCAGCTGAACTGTGACTTCCAGAAGACAGCCCTCTTCTCCCAAGTGGCTAACATTGGCCCCCGAGAGACCGGGGAAGTGAACTCCAGGGGTAAAGACTATCTAACAGTTTTAAAGGAGACCTGGAAGCAGCACACCAGGCAAATGTATGGCATGGAGGCCATGCCCACCCATGCGTGCTGCCTCTCTCCAGACCTGATCCGCAACGAGGTGGAGTATTTGAAGAGGGACTTTAACTGGAGGATGAAAGAGGTGCTGGTGAGCTCCATGCTCAGTGCCTATTATGTGGCCTTTGTGCCTGTCTGGTTTGTGAAGAACACTCAGTACTACGACAAACGGTGGTCATGTGAGCTGTTCCTGCTGGTGACCATCAGTACGTCTGTGATTCTGATGCAGCATCTCCTGCCTGCCCGCTACTGCGACCTCCTCCACAAAGCTGCGGCACACCTGGGCTGCTGGCAGAAGGTTGATCCTGCCCTATGCTCCAATGTGCTACAGCATCAGTGGACAGAAGAATGCATGTGGCCACAGTGGGTGCTGGTGAAACACAGCAAGAACGTGTACAAAACCGTGGGCCATTACAATGTGGCTGTGCCATCTGATGTCTCACACTTCCGCTTTCGTTTCTTTTTCAGCAAACCGCTGAGGATCTTGAACATTTTAATTCTGCTGGAAGGAGCTGTCATCTTCTACCAGCTCTACTCACTGATCTCGTCAGAGAAGTGGCACCAGACCATCTCGCTGGCTCTCATCCTCTTCAGCAATTATTATGCCTTCTTCAAGCTGCTGTGTGACTGGCTGGTACTGGGAAAAGCTTACACATACTCTGCCATCAGAGACTCAGAGCAGAAGTTCAATTAAATCGCACTGCTGCTCAGCTTGTATTATGGATAAAACCTTTATTTAAAAAAAAAAAAAAAAAGAAAACGGAAAAAAAGAGACTGCAAAAGGGAAGGCAAGATGGGGAGTCCAGACTGAGACAGGGGTCCAGTCTGAAAAGGAATATAGCTGGAACTATGAACCACAGAAACTTTGCAAACTGCCTGCAACAATATCTAGGTAGAGAAATACTATCTGTAACCAATTTCTTTAGTAAAACTAGCTTAGTTTGCGTGTTTGATTTCATTTACTGAGTAATTTGCTTTGTTCTTGTCCCTGCCTTCAGGTAGGGGATCTTGGGGGACAATTACTGCACTGGTGGGGTGCAAAATAACCTTTATTAAGAAAATGCAAATACAGGGAAAATTCAATAGTGAGGGGTATGGGGTTTGTTAAGGTAGACAATTGGGGAGGGGTTTCTTTTGGTGAACAGTATAGGGGGTTTTAATAGTGGGGTACAATACAGTGGGGTACAATACAGTTGGTAACCAATTAACACTGAAGTATAAATGTAACAGGTAGCTAACAATTTCTATGTAAAGGGTGTGTTACAGCAGCATATAACCAACTAACAGTTATGGGTAAAATATGTTAAATAGCAAACAATTTTAGGTAAAAATATGTCACAGTGGTGTAAATGTACAATGTGAGGTGTATCAGAGAGAAAAAGGGTAACCAATGGGGTTTTATGCTAGAGATTTAAACTTAGCTCAGGTCCATACTCACCGCGCGGGTCGACGCGGTGAGTTCGACTTCTCCGAGTTCGAACTATTGCGTCTAATCAAGACACGATAGTTCGAACTCCCCGCGTGCTCCGGTCGACTCCGGAACTCCACCACCGCGAATGGCGGTGGCGGAGTCGACCTTGGAGCCGCGGAGTTCGACCCCGCCGCGTCTGGACGGGTAAGTAAGTCGAACTAGGATACTTCGAATTCAGCTACGCTATTCGCGTAGCTGAACTTGCGTACCCTAGTTCGACCCCCGCCCTTAGTGTAGACCAGGCCTTAGTGAGACACAGAACAAACAGGCTGTAAGTTTAAGCAGCAGAGAGAGTGTAACAAGGTAGAAAGACACAGAGAAGCTCGGTTGGCAGTGGGAAGACAGACTTAATTACAATTATACAGAACACAGCAAAATCTTATCTATGATCTAACTTAACCAAGACTACACAAATTAGCAAGTAACACAACACAATGCAACAATTCTCTAAGCCTAACTTACAGAGTATAATGCTAAACCTAACTTAACCACAGCTATGCAAAATGAAATTACAATTTGTCTAGACTAAAAGCTAAACCTAACCTAATGGGTGCACCTTATACTAAGGGTAGTTTTAGAGGGCAGAGTGGTATGTGTCCAGGATAGAGCTCAGGGAGTTACAGCTTAGCAGCGGCACAGGCTTATTTTAGCAGCACAGACCACGAAGTTAACTTAGGTCTGTCTGTTGGGGAAACAGAGCCAGCAGCCAGGACAGGGGGGGTTTGCAAGAGGGAATTCTTACCAATCCCCAGGACAGCAGCAAGGCAGAAGCAGGCACAGCAGCAGCATCAGAGGACGCAGAGAGGACTCAATTCGTTCACAATAATCAGGAGATCTCTAGGCAAAATTCGTTGTTCGTGGGAGGGGAGTTTAAAAACGGGGGTACGGTCAAAAACAAATGAGAGCGGGGAGAGGGCCTCCCAAAGACCCCTAGCTGATCAGACCAGGTGGCAAAGCAAGGACCTTCTCCGAGGTCTGATTAGAAAATGTCTGGTTATAAAGGCAAACTTAGGCAGCTTCCCGCCAGTAACTTTGATTGGTTCCCCTTCTTACAGGGGAGGAGAGAAGACTTCAGGTGAGCACAGATGTGTCTGGGCTAGTTCTAAGCCACAGACATGACTCTCATGCTCAGCTATGTGGCCATATAAGGTCTTGCACATCTGGGCAGAGCACCTCTACACCGAGCCCAGGTCTGAACAAAGGAGCCAAAAGCCCCCCTCCTTAGGCAGAGCAATGGCTCCAGTTAGTCTGCACAAGTCATTTCCATGAACAGCAGGGCCAGGCTGTGACTTTTGTTAGCCCAAGGCCCGGGAGGGGCAGACACAGAACAACCAGAAAGGAGAGGGAGAAAAAAAGTGCAGCAGGGGGACAGCTGTAACAGACAGTTCTGTTTCCCCTTTTTACCACTTAAAATCCAGCCGTTTATAGTTAATACAATTTATTTTGTTTATTATTAAACCTAGTTTCTGTAATTTCTAACTTGGGTGGGGTGGGGGAGAAGTGTGCACACTTCTCTCCGCATTGTTGGGGGAAGGAGGGAGACAATTTCATAATATTTCTTTGGGTCTCCACTCCAAGGAAGGTGGACATCTGAGTGCTGGAGCAAGTCCCTTAAGCTGAGTCTTCCCAGAGCTGATCTGCAGCTGGGTGTAGCCCTCCGTGTGTGTGTTCGAGGAGGTTTTTAGAGCCTGGCTCAGCAAGACAGGTTAAAGGGGACCCATGCTGGCAGAACAGGTAGACTCTGTGGTATCTCGGCACATCAGGTGGCTTCCCAAGGGGTCCAACCCGTCACACATAAATTGTCATTGCCAATTATTGACTTCCTCTAAAAAACAATTTGAGACAATTCACCCTTCATTCCAGTCTTAATCCAAATAAGATTTTCCTCCCAAGGCCTTTCCTCTCCTCCTCCTTGCTGACCAACAGTTTTTCTATTGCAGCTGGGTACACATATGCTTTACTTTTAAGAAAAAAGAATGAGGAGTACTTGTGGCATCTTAGAGACTAACAAGAAAGCGTATGCTCAAATAAATTTGTTAGTCTCTGAGGTGCCACAAGTACTCCTTGTTCTTTTTGCGGATACAGACTAACACGGCTGCTACTCCGAAACCTTTACTTTTAAGATAACACTGGTATGTGGAGTGGGAAAGTTTATGTTGGCTCCTTTTAAGACAGATTCCTTTTGTCTTATTTAAAACCATGTGAAGTCACACCTGTTGGTCAGAGGCCTTCTTTTTAGAAACTTTCCTGTATTGTATTAGATATTCTTTGAACCAGACATCCTCCCTACCCCATTCCTTCTGGCCTTATAACTCATTATTTTCAAGGCCTTCCTTCTACTTGCTAGTCAGGACCTGTCTTTATAACACATATATTTTTTTAACCAAATGTAAGCTAATTTTAAAATCTTTAATTTCATATTTATCCTGCACTACAAATTAGTTCAATTTGGCTATGTAGAGGGAATTTGTACAAATTGTTTGTTTCTATGGCCACCTGCTCTTGGATCAATACACTACACGAGAAAAGTGTTCATGAAAGATAGTAGATTGACAACTTTGGATACTTAGGACTTCTACCCATGGAACTAATGCTACCACCAGGCCCGTGCACACTGCTTATTTGCACTCTATTAGTATGTCTCAACTCCTTTCAAGAAATGCTGCCTCTGGAAGTGATAGATTAGTGCACGCTCTTCATAGTGAATCTTCTGCTTCTGAGACTGCCAAAGGTGCCAGGACCTGGTCTGACACCACAAGAGCATTTAATGGTAGGACTCTATCAGTAACTAATGTAAGTTACTACAGAATGACCACTGTGGACTGGCGGTGTAAAAGGAAGAAGTTTTGTATCCCATTACCTGTCTCCTAATCAATTCAGTCACTCTGTATCACATTTTGTTACATTGCAAGTGTCATCATCTACTATCATTACATAGAGAATTCTGAAGGGACAGTTTCAAGATTTAAAAAAAAAATCATAGTGTTTTATAACAATAATGCTGGCTACCCAACTTCTTTTATTAAAGATCAGAGTAGTTTTAGAGGATATATGATCTCAGTGCTGTATAATGGTCACTGATTTTGTGGAATCTCTTATTTCTGTAGTATGTCAGCGAGAGATAGTGTCATGGTGTGTGTGTTCGCAGGGGAAACTGTTTTAAAAAATAATTGGTCATAGCCTTTGTAAGCATACACTCTGAGAAGACTATCCCAGTTGGAAGCAATAACTCTTGGGGTAATTTAAAAACAGAAAAAGCCTAACTCTCCTATGTAGTGCAAATCGGCCATTGCAGTTCTCAGACTTAATTCTTTGTTCTGTCACCACAGCAGTTATTTATTTGGCCAAATCTCCTGATTGACCTGGTAATTACAGGAGTACTTGTGGCACCTTAGAGACTAACAAATTTATTTGAGCATAAGCTTTCGTGGGCTACAGCCCACTTCATCAGATGCATAGAATGGAACATATAAGAAGAGTATATATATACATACAGAGAAGATGCCATACCAGCTCTAAGAGGCTAATTAGTTAAGATGACCTGTTATCAGGTATATACCTTCAAGTCAGCGGCACTGCTATGGGCACCCACATGGCCCCACAATATGCCAACATTTTCATGGCCGACTTAGAACAACTCTTCCTTAGCTCTTGTCCCCTTAACGCCCCTACTCTACTTACACTACATTGATGACATCTTCATCATCTGGACCCATGGAAAAGAAGCCCTTGAGGTATTCCACCATGATTTCAACAATTTCCATCCCACCATCAAACTCAGCCTGGACCAATCCACACAAGCGGTCCACTTCTTGGATACTACTGTGCTCATAAACAATGGTCACATAAACACCACCCTATACCGAAAACCTACTGATCGCTATACTTACCTACATGCCTCCAGCTTCCATCCAGGACACACACTCGATCCACTGTCTACAGCCAAGCTCTAAGATACAACCACATTTGCTCCAGTCCCTCAGACAGAGACAAACACCTACAAGATCTCTATCAAGCATTCTTACAACTACAATACTCACCTGCTGAAGTGAAAAAACAGATTGACAGAGCCAGAAGAGTACCCAGAAGTCACCTACTACAAGACAGGCCCAACAAAGAAAATAACAGGACTCCACTAGCCGTCACCTTCAGCCCCCAACTAAAACCTCTCCAACGCATCATCAAAGATTTACAACCTATCTTGAAAGATGATCCCTCACTCTCACAGATCTTGGGAGACAGACCAGTCCTTGCTTACAGACAGCCCTCTAACCTGAAGCAAATACTCACCAGGAACCACACAACAAAAACACTAACCCAGGAACCTATCCTTGCAACAAAGCCCGATGCCAACTCTGTCCACACATCTATTCAAGTGACACCATCACTGGACCTAATCACATCAACCACGCCATCAGGGGCTCGTTCACCTGCACATCTGCTAATGTGATATATGCCATCATGTGCCAGCAATGCCCCTCTGCCATGTGCATTGACCAGACCAGACAGTCTCTACGCAAAAGAATAAATGGACACAAATCTGACATCAGGAATCATAACACTCAAAAACCAGTAGGAGAACACTTCAACCTCTCTGGCCACTCAGTAACAGACCTGAAGGTAGCAATTTTGCAACAGAAAGACTTCAAAAACAGACTCCAACGCGAAACTGCTGAGCTTGAATTGATTTGCAAATTAGATACCATTAACTCTGGCTTGAATAGAGACTGGGAATGGCTGAGTCATTACACTACTTGAATCTATTTCCTTATGATAACTATCCTTACATCTCTTGTCAGCTGTCTGTAATTGACCATCTTGATTATCACTACAAAAGTTTTTTTCCTGCTGATAACAGGTCATCTTAATTAATTAGCCTCTTAGAGTTGGTATGGCATCTTCTGTGTGTGTGTGTGTGTGTGTGTGTGTGTGTATGTATATATGTGTGTGTGTGTGTGTGTGTGTATGTATTTATTTATATATATATACACACACACACACTCTTCTCATATGTTCCATTATATGCATCTGATGAAGTGGGCTGTAGCCCACGAAAGCTTACGCTCAAATAAATTTGTTAGTCTCTAAGGTGCCACAAGTACTCCTGTTCTTTTTACGGATACAGACTAACACGGCTGCTACTCTGAAACCAGTAATTCCAGGGTGTTCACTCCATACTAATGAAATATACTTACACGTCTATACATTTCCCTGTAGTGCAATACCGTAATCTTTCTGAAATATAGAACAAAAAATATTGAAGAAATCAGTGCTGTTCTAACAGTTTCATCCATCCAGTTCCCTGGAAAATATTGGATAAAGCACCTTATTTTCCCATATCCCAAGCAAATAAAAATAAGCTAATGATGGAGTTTGCCAATAATTTTTGAGATTATTAATATGAGAGACCACCAAGTATTAATTTAACCATACATTCCTTTAAGTCCAAAGGCCAAATGGTATTTTAGCCAATTGCTCTAAACATATCTTGCAGTCTAAAAAATAAGCAATCATTGCACCTAATATTGTAACAAAATATTCATAAGCATGTGACTAGTATATGTACAGACAGGCTAGTCCTAGGGAAAACCAAATTTAAAATAACTCTAATTCTTTAATTTCATACTTACTCTACAGCTAATCTCTCTAATCCTGAACCCTGTTAATTTAAATTGCCCAGGAAAATTAAAGTGGAAACACCATTCTGTTATTACAGCTGGGAATTTTTTTCTGATTTCACTGATACAAACTCTATATCCCAGCTTGTTGGTGTCACCACCAGCTCCTGTGATTTGCCCCTTTATCAAGTCATGCAAGTTCCTTTTGATTGAAATTTATTTTCCACTTGAAATCTTGAGCAGAATGCTAGTTCCAAAAGTATTTAATGTCAGATGTATATCTGGTACCTAGACATATGGTGAAAGGTGCATTAGAAATATGTGCAGTACGGAGGAAGCAGGTCATGATTATTCATATCTTAATTTTAATAACAGATTTTAAAAGATTAATCTACAGCTGTGAACTACAAGATCTTGTATGATGGATTTTCTATGAACAAAACTTTTTAGTTCATTCACTAATACCTTGTAACTGCCATTGACACTCTAGACCTGCAAAGTATTCTTTTGTAAATATACTTTAAACATAGTAGTGAAATCCAAAAATGATTACCAGCAATTTGGTTTTCTAACCGTATCAAGGTGTTTAGTGTAGCTCTAATTTCCTAGTTGAGATAACAATTGAAATATTATTACACTTGATCCTGTTGTTCATTCCAATCTTGTATAACAAAGAAACCATGCCAATCTTATCATAATTGAGGCATCCGATTCCAGAAACTGAAACAATAATACAGCGACTATATGAGAATTATCGCCTTTTCAATAAGAAATGCCAGTCTCAGTGGATAGGGAATTATTGCAATAAAAAAACTGATACTCCTGTCAATAAAACCCCAATTAAATATTGGTCACTATTGATTTGCTTTCCCCTGAAGATTTTTTTTCTTTTACCAAAGGTAATCAGTATATATTGGCATTTGAAGAATGCTAACAGTTTCTGGAAAAGGTTTTTCTTCCAGCCAGTACTATGGCTCTAGCATGTATTGGGCCGTGGCTCTCTTGTGCAGTTTAGGCAATGTTTGTTCTAGGGTGTGGATCATTCCATTAGTAAGGCTAAGATTTAGTCACAGGTATTTTTAGTAAAGGTCATGGACCGGTTACGGGCAGTAAACAAACATTCACAGCCCGTGACCTGTCGATGAGTTTTACTATATAAATACCCCTGACTAAAACTTAGCAGCTCCTGTAGCTCTGGGGGCCCCAGGACACCGCTGCTGTGGGGCCCAAGCCACCCCTGCTCCTAGGCCCTGGTGACCGTTGCTTGGGTGCTCCCCGGGGCCGCACCTGGGACTGCTGCTTGGGTGCTTCCACCGGGCCAGCTGCCCGAGCAGGGACTGGTGCAGCTTGCCCCGAGACTGCTTGCGGGACCGCTACTCAAACCTTCCTCAGGGCCAGCTGCCCAAACAGCGGTTGATGCAGCTGGCCCTGGGACAGCCCCCGGGACTGCTGCTTGGACCCTCCTCAGGGCTGCTCCTGGGACCGCTACTCAGGTGCTCCCTGGGGCCAGCTGTACCGAGCTGCCTGAGCAGTGTTCGGTGTGGCTGGTGGGACCGCTGCTTGAGGGCTCCCAGAACCAGCTGCCCTGGGACCGCCTGAGCAGCACCTGGTGCGGCTGGCCCGAGGGTTGCTCCAGCTGCACCTGGTGCGGCTGGCCCCGGGATCAGCCACACCTGCACGGAGGTTGCGGAAAGTCATGGAATCCGTGACTTCCGTGACCTGCATGACAGAATTGCAGCCTTATCCATTAGTGCCCATTACTCAGATGCACTATGGAGTGAAACTTTTTAATGTAACAATTCTGTGCTTGTCTTGAAGGGGACAAGAACAAGGCTGAAGCCTTTTGCTGGGGAGGAAAAAACAGGAATGAAGTTGAAGACATGGGTGAGAGAGGGACATCTAAAGCAGCAGAAGAAAACTGAAGTGTGAGAGGAATAAGGAAGATCAGACCTGTCTTTCACTTGCTTCTTGACATAACTCACTTTTGGAAAGTCTTTATCAAATGAGCTGTTATATTTAAATTCTTGAGTGCATTCAGTGTATGATTCTTCCCTTAGAATAATTTAGATGAGCAGTAATCTAAATATGAGTAGCATTGACTTCAGTAGCAAAAAATCTTTCACCCAACTTTGGTTAAATTCTTCATCATCTTTTTTTTTTTTTTTTGGTTAGTTGTAAGTTTTAAAATTTATCAATGTAAATGTGGTTACAAATAAGTAAAACATTAATCTTGTGGTAATGCCGAAAGACCCCAGTCAGGATCAGGCCCCGTTGTGCTAGGTGTTGTACAAGCATGCAGGACAAACCAAAAAAGTCAGACTGACTGATCAAGAACTTCAGGATTGTGTTTCCTCTGTACATTGGGATTTGCTTTTGGTACTAAAAATGGTGCCCACGTTTCTTTGATTCTTTTAGAATTAATATGCCTTAAATTTCTCTCAGCCAAAGATTTAGCTGCATTGACTTCAACAAGAAAAATTAGAGACAGTAGTACAAAGTCTTTTGGATTGGTTGTTCAGCTACAGCTACTTCTGGCTACAGTTTTGCTCCTATAGTCCACTTAAATGCCTTCAGTTGTTTTGTGTGGTGTTTGCTGCACTGTATACTTACGTTGTGGCAAAACATAGCAGATTTATCCTTGAAGTTCTGGCAACTAGCATAATGTGAGCATATCTTGATGTTGGCAAGAGTTGGGACTCCTTGGTGTATACAGTTGTGGGCAGAGAGGCGAAGACTTTTATAATAGACATTTAAAGATATCAAGTAGAGAGTTGGTAACTTTGGAGATCCATCTTTTTTGTTTATTTGGTAGCAATTGTATAGTTCTGTTTGTAAATGTAATCTGTTATTACATGACAGTGGACATAATCCATCTCAAAATAAAGGATTCTGATATATCTGCAGCGAGATCATAATCTGGGTCCATGTTGCAACAGTTCAGTCAGCAGTGTTCTGTCATTTACCATTTCTGTTTTCAAGGTGGCCAGATATGACCCGTTGACTAGACATGTGTTGCTCTGAATGGAGTGTGAGGGATATAATATGTACAACTCCTAAATAATGAGGTAGCTGACATATTATCTAATAATTTCTATGATCTACATTTGGGGGAAAAAACATGGGACCAGATCCACAGCTGATGTAAATTGACTTAGCTTATTGACACTCAGTTATGCCAGTTTACTCCGGCAAGGATCAGGTACAAGATCTTTAGATCATTTGGCACCCTTTCTTCTCTACAGCTTTGACAAAAAAGGAACTAAACCACTTAAAAATGTACTTGAGTTAAATTAGTAAAGATTACTAGCTCAAACATCACATACTTCGTTTAAACTTGATCCATAAGAGGTATGTTTGCATCACGGCTTGAGAAAAGCATGTTTATGGCCCTAAACTGCAATGGGAGTTCTAGGCAAGACTCAAGGAATCAGTGGGAGTTCTCTGTATAAATCAAAGGTGTTTATACTTGTTTGGACATCTCCATGTACACTTCATTTTCATATTATCCTGTTCTGCAGATACATTTTCTGAAAAGAGATTTTTTCACGCAAGTCTGCTTTTGTGGTCTCTACTTTCTCTGTAATTCCAGTATATATGTTTTAATTGTAAAGGCATGTAGTAGTGATGAGATTAACAATGCCAGATTTAAAAAAAAAAATCTTAATGAAACTTCTGTCCTTTATTATTGGGTCTGTTTTCTTATGTATTCGTTTTATAGTCCTTCACTCTTTCGTCTCATTGGACAAAGGGTAAAACTTCCCTTCCACTATGTAATACGTTGCTTAGGGACATTTCCATAATTCAAGTTAAAATGGGATGTATACTATAGTAAGGACATTGTTTTATATTTTTTGGTTGTCCTAGGTGTATATACTTTCATCTGGTATGTTAAGTTGGCTGTAGTATCAGAGGATAGCAGTGACATCTGAAAAGCAATTTATCCCCTCACAAAAGGTTAGGAATAAATTTTAGTGCCTTTTTTCAGTTTTGTTATATCATGGATTTTGCTTTAATAGTAGTAGTTACTTTGATGTCAGATGTTCTTTTAAGGATTTAAGCCTTAAATTGTCAATGCCAAATTCTGATTTTGTAGGATTTTTTTTTTTTTGCTACTGTCAGCTAAACATTAAAACCATAATGTTTTACAGAGCCAAGCAAAGTCACTTGCGGAACAAAAACGATTCCCATTTGCCACTGATAATGACAACACAAATGAAGATTTGGGTAAGATAATTATATAAGATTTATGGGGGTGGTTCTAGATGCCACTCAGAGGCACAATGTTTTGATACTGTAAAATTATAGTTGGTAATTGTGATGGATGCTTTAGGATCAGTTTTATCACTCCTTGCACAATAAAATTTCAGCCTTTTGTTTTTAATTATGTGGAAAGAACATCATGTACCTTTTTTCCCCATTGTACTTCTTTCTACTCTGCACAGTGGGACATTTCACCATTCATTTGGTCATGCAAATGTGAAGAAAATATTTTCCCAAACCCTGTTTAACACCATGAACTCTTCCTACTCTCTCTTTCCTGTCATGGGTGATAACTGAAGATTTTTCTGGATGTTTGAGAGAAGCTTTCTCTCAGGTAAACTTGCTGCTCCATGGAGCTTGGAACTGCTGTTTTTCCTACCTTTTCTAAGTCTGATAGGCAGGTGGGAGGTTCTTGTGGATTTCTTTCTCTATGTACCCTCTACTTGTTGGCACCCTCTAGAAGTGCACCTGGTGAACTGCTGTGACATTGCTCTACAGTCTTCTGCTTCTGTGCTGAGAGGCAGATATCTTCTAAACAGGTATCTGAGGGAACCCTGTGCTGCTGAGGTTTTTTTGTTTTTTTTTTAAATTTTTTGCCATTTTCTCTCTCTCGCTTCAGCTTGGTCTTGGTCTGGTAGGGGGAAAGTTTGCGGGAGAATTTTGAGGAAGGTTGGAGACTTCCTTAGTCTAGCAGTAAATCTTCAGCCCCTCCAGTGGTTCAGCATTTGCCACATGGGAGCCCAGGTAGCAATGTCAAAGGAACCCCATTCCCATGTTTGGCTCCATGGCCTGTCATCCTACCTGCCCTACTCCTCCTTCAGGTAGATATTTTTGGGAGTGTCTTCTTAGTAGTTTCCTAGATGTCTGGCATTTTTCTGAGCCTAGGTCCTTCTATTTGTGCTTCTTCTGCTCCAGTAAACCTTAGGGGAAGAAATGTGAATTGTGTTGGGACTCCTTAAAATGTGGGCTGCTCATATCGCCTACAACATTCTAGGCAGTGTCTTTTCATTGTTTTGCTCCTTTCCCAAATCCTTCTCTCTTCCACAAAACTAGTGTATTCAGTTATCAGTCTGCCCTTATGTGACAATAGTTTATTACCTTGGGAATGATTGTAATACCATATGAATGATGGCTAATGAAGTAGATTTAAGAATTTGGCAGAGGAGGAGGACAAATGAAGAAAATGCAAGGAGCCTTTCTAGTTGCCATTGGGTCCCTTTCACTCCTCATACTGCAGCAATACTGTGTGCAGCCTCACCTCCTGACTGATTCTCATGTGGTGTATGCATAGTGAAGATTTTTATATATATACAAAGGCATATCCCTACATAGTATAAACAAACACTTCACTCTGCTCAATGCAGACATGTTAATAGTGGTGCAGGTTGGGCTAGGCCCTCTCCTAAACCAATTCCCAGGACAAAATTAAGAAATGTCTCTCCACAATGACAGCACTGTCCACCTGTATGGGTATTTTTTCTTTCCTTTACATCAGCAATGCCACCTGAATGTGTTTGCTTTGCAAAAGACAGGTTCTTTATGACAGAAAACATCGTGATTGCTGTTAATTAGCACCTTTGTTGGCAATCTCAGCTGAGATGCCAAGGGTTGAATAGGCTGAAGAATGGTTCTCTTGTCCCTAGAAATGATCCCTCCAAGTCAGGGTTGGGAAATATTGGCATGGGAAAATCTGTATTCAATCTCTACCTGTTCTGTGGATAAATGGGTCATTGTTCCCTAGGAATATATATCCAGCACCTTTCACAAACACTAAACTCACTGAAAAATATACTACATATTCTAGGTATTGATGTCATGGTGATAGATGAACATGTTAGAAAAATGAGTTTTGTGATAAATGTAAATAACTTTAACAAAACTATTGCTTTCATCTTGCTTACTAAAGGATTATTTAGAAATTGAGAAGTAGCCTGAATTCCTACTGTCTTTTTCTGACTCCTCCTCTGACAAACTTAGCTGGGCTGTCACCAAAAACAAATATTTTACTGAAAGCCTATGTCTGCCATTCCTCTCCACCAAGTACTGCATCCTAAAATAAACTTAACATGTTGAGTTTCTACTAATAACTCTTCTGATGCTTGAAAAATAAAGCCGTGGTAACTCCTTTTAGCAATACAGCTGTCAAGGTAAACTCATACACACACAAAGTTTCTGATAACTTTAGCTGTCTTAATCTCTGCAATTATAAGATGTTCTGAACAAACAAACAAACTTGTACCTTAGGTTACTACAGCCAAATTCTGCAGTTTGATGGGCACATGCAGTTCCCATTATCTTCAGTAGAAGTTGCATCTGTCTATCCAAGAGCAGGTTTTGGTTCTTAAACTTTATTGAAGAGCTTACTGCCGGACCTGTTTAGAAGACCTACTAAAAGTGTTTTATCATAAATGTAAAATTTTCATCCCTGATTCTTGCAACATAAACATTGCCATAGGTTGAGACTTTTTCTCCAATATAACTATAAAAGGTAAGTTATCTAAACCATTCGAAGAAGTTTTTGCAATCTTCTCCAAGAAACATGACGTACCACTGCCGAGTAAACAAGTGGGGAAAAAAAACCAGTAGCCTCTCATGTGAAGTATTTTTTTAGTTAGTATTTGCAGTTGAAATACTGTGGACTACTCTTTATACCAGACCCTAAGCTGTGGAGGGCAGGTATTGCTCTTCAAAAAGAAAAATAACATTGTCCACATGCCCCAACATTATACAAGTGCAGAAGACAGGATTAGGAAAAGCCACAACAAAAGCCCTCTACTTTCTAACCTATCATCATCAGTGTCTCCCAGCGTGAACCTATCTTGTGTATCGTCTAGACTCCAAGCTCCATAGGACAGGGTCTGCCTTTGTGTCTTATTCTGCACTGACCACATCAACACTTAATAATAAGCAAAAATTCAACTAATCCATGTGCAATAATGTCTACCATCTGAGGATTTCAAACTGTTCTTTGATCACTAATAAATTTAGCCTCACAATATCTTTTTATGATATGGAGAAAATTTTACACATAAGGAAACTGAAATAGGAAGTCTAGGTGCCTGATTTTCAGATGTTCTGAGCACCCACGTCTACATTTGTGGAGCTGCAGGCACTCAGAACCTTTCAAAAAATAATCCCTAAATGACTTCCCTATTATACATAATAAACCTGTGTCAGAGGCAGAATAGAACCCAGGTCTATTGACTCCCTATACTGTGCTTTAACCATCCTGTTTATATTACTCACTCGCTGGAAAGTTAAGGTTTCAAAGTCAAGCACTCTAATTCTGTCATTTCTTAACTTTAAGATTATATCAGTCCTAGTCTCTTGGCTCCTTGTCCCAGACTCTTTCCCTAACCCAGGGGTAATCAATTATTTTTTGTCAAGGTCCAGACTCCAGAGAAAATAATACAAAAATAATAACGATAATAATAAGTTTAAAAAAAAATTCAGTCTATTCAAAAGCATCTGTCGGTCCTGATTTGGCCCCCATTCTGCCTATTGTGTACCCTTACCCTAACCAGTCCCAGTTCTCCTTCTGCACCCCAGTTCATTGTCCGCTCATCTCCCATTCCCCTGATGCTGGTTCCTAGTCCCAGTCTTTGTCCAGCCAGTCCCAGTCTCTTCTGGCTCCTCATCTGATCTGTATTCCCCCCTCCCTGTTTCCCTTACCAGCTCCCATCCTCCTTGTCCAGTCAGTACCAGCCTCCCCTCCGTCTTACACTCCAGCTATCCTTGCTCAGCCAGTCCTAGTTTCTCTTCTCTGCCCCCAACCTAGGGTTGCCAACCCTCCCAGATTGGCCAGGAGTCTACCAGAATCTGCATCGATCTCCCCGTGGCTATTGAAAGCAATCCGGGAGATTTTAATAGGCTGGTAAAAGTCCAGTGGCAACGCAGCAGGGCTAAGGCAGGCTCCCTATATGCCCTGGCTCCGTGCAGCTCCTGGAAGCAACTGGCATGTCCCTCTGGCTCCTAGGCTACTAGCCCTGCCTATAACCATGATAGCATCTAGTGGCTATATTTGGGATTGGGATCCCCTTGTGCTAAGTGATTTACAGTAAGATACTTAGTTTACATTTTGTTAAATGTGACCAAATTTTAGAATATTGGAAAAACTGACACGCTATCTGTGTTTTTATTTTAATGTTTGTAATCTTGCTTTGCCAGCAATTGCCTACGTTTTGATTGGCAGCGGCCTATATGATGAAGCAATAAGACATTTTTCAACAATGCTGCAGGTAACTGTTCTCTTGTTCTAGTTTTGTAATTTCAAACTTAAAGATGATGAACCTTGAAATCAATCACTGAGGAAATTGGTTTGTATAAAATACAGATTGTTATAAAATTCGATCTTAGAACCATTATAGCATTTGAGGCTGACAAAGCAGATAAAATACATAACTCTTAATAAATCCCAGGACTTAAATTGGAGAGATTCTGCTATCAGATGTGAAAATGAATACAATGGATAAATGGGGTTTTAAAAAAATCTCATTACCCCAGTCTCCTAATAAACTAGTACACCTCTACCCCGATATAACAAGACCCGATATAGGGCAGATGGTAAAGCTCTGACACGCTGCTCTGAGCAGCATATTAAGGGTGCCGGGCCAGGCCAGGGCAGAGGGTCTCGGGGGGTGGTCAAGGGCTTCCCCCCCAGGATCTGGGGCGCAGGAGCTGTGAGAAGGCACTTTTGGGGGCCCCGCAGTCCCAGAGTGGCCCAGGGGATTTGTGGGGGGCCAGGAGCAGCCCGCTCTGCTTCCCCGGCCCCAGCTATCACTCGGGATGGGTGATGGGAGGCTTGGGGGAAGGGATTCCCCCCCGCCCCCCACTCACCAGCAGCGGCGGAAGTGAAGCGGCTTGGCCCCAGCCTGCTCCACTCCGCCAGCTCCCAGCCTCAGTGCTCCGCTTCCCGCCGCAGGTGAGTATGGGGGACGTCCTTTCCCTAACCTCACTGGTGGCGTGAAGCGGAGCGATGTGGCCCCAGCCCGCTCCACTCTGCCACCTCCCAGCCACGTTGCTCCACTTCCCGTGGGGCAGGTGAGTGCGGAGGGTGTCCTTTCCCTAACCTCCCCACACTCAACGGCGGCGGGAAGCAGAACAGCCCAACCCCAGCCAGCTCCACTCCATCAGCTCCCAGCCGCGTCGCTCCGCTTCCCGCCGGGCAAGTGAGTGCAGGACCTTTCCCCAGCCACTCCCCAGCGACAAAGCTGGGGACGGGCCAAGGAGAGCGGAGCGGGCGCTCGTCGGTCTGCTTCCTGCCGCAGGTGAGTGGGGGGGGAGGGGAGCATTCTTTCCCCAACCTCCCCGCACTCACTGGCAGTGGGAAACGGAGCACCGTGGCTGGGAGGTGGCAGAGTGGAGCGGGCTGGGGCCACGCTGCTCCGCTTCCCACCACTGCCAGTGAGAGCAGTCAGGGGACAGAGGTGTTGGGTGGGGTCCTGGGGGTGATTAGGGATGGGGGTCTCTGGAGGGGCGGTCAGGGAACAAGGAATGGGGAGGCCAAAGCAAGTTTGATATAACGCGGTCTCACCTATAACGTGGTGAGTTTGTTTTTTTTGTCTCCCGAGGACCGCGTTATATCGGGATAGAGGTGTGAAATGTAAGCCGACTTACTTTTTAGAAGGAATAGCTACAAAAGAACAAAAAACATACTTTATTTTGCACAGTTCAGTTTCCTAAAAGTTCACTTGAATAGGACTTTTTAGTATATTAGATTGAGATCTTTTTTTTTTTACTACATTCTTGGTTACAATTATCATATTGCCAGTAACTTACTAGCAGAATAACCTCATATGTGGCACTGGCATTATGGGAGCTCCATGTTATAAACCAGACTCCATCCCAGGTTAATACTGGGTTCTCAGTTAAGAACTTGGCTGCTGTAATATTTAAGCAAAATGTTATTTATTCTCTAGTATAAATTATTTTTCTGATTTGGATGGAGTAGAATCCATATTATTTTATCATTCAGATTGTTTAATGGCAGGCTGACAATTTTTTTAAAAGGGTACCATAGTTTAGTCACACTTGATTTATAAATATGTATCCTTATGGACAAGATGGTCTAATTGACTGAAGCATAGGCCTGCTTTTTGAGCCAGTACAGATATAAAATACATCAGGGGTAGGCTATAAAATGGCATTAAAAAGTTCTGTGTTGTAATGTAATAGCATCCTGCTATGTTTTTTAACTCTTTCTAGTGGCATATGTGTTTGTGTGTACAGTGAGGGTATGTTTGCACTACAGCTGCTACAGTGACACAGCTGTGGCACTGCAGCTATGCCTCTGTAGTATAGACAGTTTCCACATCAACAGCAGGGTTTTCATCCATGTAGGTAATGCACCTCTCTGAGAGATGGTGGCTGAAGTCCTTTTGTCGACTGGGAGTTAGGTTGACCTAGCTGTGGTGCTCAGCGTGCAAAATTTTTCACACCCCTGAGTGATGTAGCTAGATCAACCTAAGTTTTAGGTGTAGACCAGGCCACCTTGGGGGTGGGGGCAGCTCCCACCCAAGGCTGTAGCAGGACCTCGCTGGCTCCATTCCTGGAGGAACCCATGGCATGGATCAGCCCAGGGCTCCTTGCCTCCCTCCCCCTCCCCCTGCCCAGAGCCTCTTGCTCCTGCAGGCTCTAGAACAGAGGTTCTCAAACTGGGGGTCGGGACGCCTCAGGGAGTCATGAGGTTATTACGTGGGGGGGGGGGGGGTGTTTGTGAGCTGTCAGCCTCCATCCCAAACCCCGCTTTGCCTCCAGCATTTATAATGGTGTTAAATATATAAAAAAGTGTTTTTAATTTTATATGGGGGGTCACACTCAGGGGCTTGCTATATGAAAGGTGTCACCAGTACAAAAGTTTGAGAATCACTGCTCTAGAAGATCTAAAATATAGAAGGCTGCAGCTGGCTAGTTATCCAGGGCAGCAGCAGGGAGAGCATGCAGGTAGTCCCCAGTAATCAGGGAGAGGAGGGGAAGAGCACCAGGGTGGGACTGTGCTTCTTCCCCACCCCTGCAACCACTGGGGACTCTGTGTATGCTCTCCTCCCTGTTGCCCTGCCTTGGCCTTGGCCCTTGGCTGGCCACAGCGCCGTACGTCCTATAGTGTGAGAATCTGAAATAGAAAAAATGAGCACAAAAGTTACCTATGTGTTGATTTGCTGATGACTGCCCATGCCACATTTTAATATCAGGTATTTTTGCTATAGCTTTAATTTAAAAAAACTGTGTGGTTAGGATTATTTTTACCATGGGAAAAGAGGTTTCGCCTCACTAACTCGACTCAGATTTGGTGAAGACATTTTACTCATTTTCCAAGTAATTCCTCTGTAGGAGAGATGAAACATGGACATTTTCAGCTCATAAATTGCAAGTTATGAGCTTGTGGTGATGATGGGTTATAATAATCTCTTTTTTTTTTGTGTTTTTTACCTGGAGACCATGACTAAGGCCTGCCAATATTAAACACTGAGCATTAAGTAAAAGTAGGCAGCTGAAGAAAGACACCTTCGATTCACTTACTCTAATTTTTTTTAGATTGTTTTACTTGTGTTTTGCTCTGAATAGGAAGATCCAGAGCTGGTTAGTGCTATTTATGGACGAGGGATAGCATATGGGAAAAAAGGACTACATGTGAGTATTTAATAATTTAAATGATTGTCAGAAGTACTTGCCTATAAACTGTAAGATTACAGGAGCTACATCAACTAGAATTTATTAAACATATATACAGTCCCAAAGGCTTTCAGTATGTATTGTCATGCTATTAATGTTTTCTCTGAAACATCCTCTTCCTCTTATCTGAAGATGCTATATGACGAGGGATCATACTTGTCAGGCATCAAAATCTTGTTGTGTGTGTGCATAACCTCATGGAGATCCCTGAAGACTGATAAGTAGTAGAGGGGGACCAGCTATTTTGTTTAGCAAACGTACAGTGAGATGCTCTTAATGGCATTACTGTTTGAGCTGTTTCAAGCAGCTTCTATTTTGTATTCTTTGAATTGTCTTATTTATATTCTGTAGTGTCTGTTGCTCCCCTTCCTCCTGGGGGGTCATCCCTAAATACATACCCCATTCTTGGGTTCAAGTCCTCAGTGGTACTAACATGAATAATTTTATTTATTTATTTATTTATTTTTGTTAAATAATAAGTATCTGAACTATACAGAGCCTTTCTTGTTTAACACAAGAGCACCTAATTGGACCATTTTCAAAGCAGTTTGTAATATAAAGATCACTAGGTAAAGACCAACACAATGATCCAGAGTTTGAAGAGTTGGCTATTAATGATTAAAAAAATTAGTAAGGAAAAATGGATTTAAAAAAATAGCCCTTTGTTTTATGTAGTGTAATTAACGTATCCAGATCCTGTCAGGAAGCTGAAATTGGCTTTTAGAATTCTGACATCCTCCAGTCCAGATTAATTGGATGACTCAGTGGAAAATCCCATTGTGCAGAACCACTGTGTGCTAGAGAATGTTGACAGGTACTCACTTTCTGTGATCTTCACATTCATTTCTGTATCAGCAAAGAGTTCTCTGGTTTTGGCAGCTGATTTAAAAAAAGGTCCACTCCACGAATGATGGCTTCTGTGAGAAATATTTTGAAGTTTTTTTTTCCTGACTTGATTCTAAAGATGGGCAAAAGGTTCAGGCAAAAGCTCCAGATCACTCAAAATTCCTTCCCTTCCCCAAAAACTCAAACAAATGAACCAACCAACAAAACCAAAACAAAATGTTTATCTCAAGTAGAGTTTCTCTAGCCCAAAACAACAGAAGAGCCAAAGAAGGTATAA
The DNA here is from genome assembly GCF_020497125.1 of Mauremys mutica. Lineage (NCBI taxonomy): Eukaryota > Metazoa > Chordata > Testudines > Geoemydidae > Mauremys > Mauremys mutica. The sequence continues at coordinate 185,446 of NW_025422792.1, forward strand.
AGTCTAATATGGACTTTGCCAATCTATTTTATGGGTAAGTTACTCCTGTACTAGGATAATGGTTTTGCAGTACTGCCATGCTTTAGATAGGTAGGGGAAGTACTGGGAATGCCACCATATTTTCTAACCCAGATCATCAAAAGGTCTAGATGACACTGGTTTAAAGCACTAGTGGTTCCGCACAGTTCCCATCATTCTTGCAGGTGAATCAGTAGTGATAATGGTGGTAAACTTTAGGGAAAAGTTTAGTATAGACAAGGCCTAAGGAAATATTTTCTCCAGAGACTTGTGGGATAAAACAAGGAGGCAATATGAACCAGATGATATAATATTATCTGTGTAGACTCTGCAGCTAGTTTTGTCATGGTTCAGCTAGGTTATTGGAGATAAAGGTGTCTTTCAGTTAACTTGATTTTTGAAAGTCCTTAATTATGAAACACAGCATTGGCCTTTCTGGCTGATGCAGCTAATGAATTGCTAATTTGTTCTTCTGGAAAAAGCTTTCCTCCATTCTTGGGAAGTAGTGTCAGGAGGAGCTTGTGATATCACAGAAGGGAAGGAACTCCAGTCACATTTATCTGGCTGTAGCTGTTTCTGCTAGGACTGCTTTACTCGGCAAGAAAATAAAAAAGTAGTGTACACTGAATCAGACAAAACTGTTTTATGGTACACGTTGTAGAGCCTCATATTTTTTGGTTTCAAGGGAGTGTGACAATGGCTTTATATTAGCTGACAAAATGCACTTCGTAGTACCACAATTCTTCGTGAAGAGATTTTAAGCACTAAAACATAATGCTTATTGTATAAAGAATATTTGCAGTGCAGCCCCAGTAAGTGAAGATGAAACACTGAGGGGTCTGTTTGCAAAATATTGCAGATGATGCCTATGGATAAAAGGAGTCCCTTTTAGTTATTAAGTTTTAGTATACAAACAGCTTGTTCAGTTAATGCTTTATATTGCAAGTATCTTATCCCTATTAGAAATGACATTGAAGTACTTTGATGACTGGAGGTTACTGTTTATTGATTGTCTTTTGACCTTTGTCCTTAAAAATTATTAGTGTAACTCTAAGATCACTTACTATAATAATAAAGCATGAACTGGCTGCTTATACAGTTTAATTTCTCTTTTTAAGGACATAAACAATGCTGAGCTTGCCCTGTATGAGCTGAGCAGAGTAATTAGTCTGGAACCAGATCGCCCTGAAGTATTTGAACAGCGAGCAGAGGTGAGAGTTTTCTTTCTCAGACTTTTCAATTGCAACTCTTTCAAATATTTAAACATATTTCTTCTGGCGTCATTCACCCTTTTAATGGTTTAAAACTTTTGCTTTCTCCACTAGAGATATCTCCCTGTTTAAATGCTTTTAAAGTATATATATTTGCTACAAGAAAAGTACATATTTAATGGTATTTGTGAAAACTTGTATAGAATGTGTAGTGACTAAAGCCAAATAGATTGGCAGGTAATTGACATAAACAAGTGTTTAGCTTTGTATATATTGAATAACGCATAATCATACTTTTCTTTGTAACCTGTTGTAATGAATCAAATAGTACATAAAAACCCTGTTCAGTTATGGTTATTGTACTACAAAAAATTCCTAAGTTCAATCATATTGCATTATGGCTGCCAGTTAAAACATCCAGCATTCAAAGTGTGTGTTAATTTAGCGCTTTTGCGTTCAGAAACATAAACGAGATTAATCAATAATTCTGTAACTTTTAACTAAAGATAATGTTCAGTGTGGTCAGTTACAAAAATGTGCACAATTTCTGCAGCCCAGCATCTCCCACAGTTCTCAATGTCTGACAGAGAGGATCCTTTTGGCCTTCATCCTCTCAGATGTACCAGAGAAGGCAGAGCAGATTCTTCAAAGGAGAGCTGTGGAACTGGGCTTTGGGGGAAAGCCCAAATGGAACACCACCCTTTCCAAAGCCTCTTTATGACAAAGACCACATAGACCTCTGCCCAGAGCTGAAGCTAGAGGGCAGGCAGAATTTCCTGTTTCCTGGAGGAGTGGGTTGCATTGACTACAGACAGGTGGGTAAGGGGTAGGGTAACCAGACAGCAAATGTAAAAAATCGGGACGGGAGTGGGGTTTAATAGGAGCCTATATAAGAAAAAGACCCAAAAATCAGGACTGTCCTTATAAAATCGGGACATCTGGTCACCCTAGTAAGGGGATAGTGAGCCAGGGCTCCCCCCATCCATATTCATCCATTTCCCCCATCTCTCACAACCCTATAAAGTGCAATCTGATCCAGAATGAGATGTCTTGTCTTTTAAATATGGGAGCAATTGAAAGTATTCCCTCAGAAGCACATGGTGGGAATCTGAGCCATTCCTGTCCTTAAAAGGTTCAACAAGTGGATGAAGAAAACAAAGTTTCGGATGGAGACCCTGGCATCCCTGTCTTGGGGAATCTTCTGGCTTCTGTGTACCTGGCAGATACATGCTTCCATATTTCTATCAGATTGTGGAACTGCAGATTTCTAAGTTTTGCTTATGGCAGGAAGCATTATCAATACTGGATGTTCCCATTTGGCCTGTCCTCAGCCCCCAGAGTCTTTGCAAAGAAGTTGGTGGCAATCAGCCAGACTCCCGTCTCAGGTTATCCACTGGTATCCCTTCCTGGAATCCTGGATGACATCTTGATCAGAGCTCCATCTCCTTCATTAACACACACAGCCATGGCCTTGACACTTAATCTGCAGGTACACTTCTTTGTTACCAATGTCAAGAAAAGCCTCTTGACTCCATGCACCAAAAATACCTTACTTAGGAATGGACATAGATACCTTGATAGCAAGGATCTGCCCATCCCTAGAAAGATTCCAGAAGATTCAGGACCTTCTTCCATTATTCTGGAGCCACAAGTGAGTGTTTAGAAGTTGGTTTGTAGCACAGTGTCTATGGTCTGGTAGAGAACCCACAGGTAGGCAGATTTCTTAGAGCAATCTGATTAGCTAAATCAGTGGTCAGGCTGCTTTTTCCAAGAACCTGTTGCTTGTGCTGAAAGCCCTGACAAGTCATCTCTTCGAACCACTAACACCAGCATCAGCATTCTGTTTGTCTATCATTACGTGCTTTCTGATAGCCATCATGGCTGCCACATGAGTGTCGGAGCTGGTGGCCTTATCTATGCAGTAACCTTACTGCTTGTTCCACGAGGACATGGTGGTGCTCAGAACTCTGGAATCGTTTATTCCACGCTTCCCAAGAGGAGGTTCTTCCTTCGTTCTATCTGAGGTCACAACATCCTGCAGAGAAGAGATGGTGCACCTTTGATGTCAGAAGAGCCTGAAAATCTACTTCAAACATATAGAATCCTTGAGAAGGTTGGGTGCCCTATTCATGTCTTTCCACCCAAAATGCAAAGGACCCAGAGCTTCCAAGCCTCCATTGCTAGATGGATTAGTCTGTGCATTATGGAGGCATACAAGTCATCAGAGTGTCCAATCCTGAAAGGGTTCAGGGCACGCTCCCAGCGATCCTTGGCTAACTCATAGGCAGAAATAGCAAATGGCACACAAGCAATTGGCAAGGCAGCCACCTGGTCAACAGCTGCTACTTTTATCAAGCACTATAAGGTGGCCTTCCTGTCATCTGCAGAAGCTTCCTTTGGCAGGAAGGTGATGGAGACAATAGCCCAGATATAAATCTTTTAAATGGGGAGGGATACCTTTCTCCCCCCCCCCCTTCTTTCTGACCTTTTCTACAACCCTCCCTACATCTATTCACCTCTTGCTACTTCCCAGACATCCAGATTTGTGGAAAACGCTGGACTGTAGAACCTAAAATTTCTTACCGATAGTTTCCTTTCTGCTGGTAGATGCTCCCACAATTTTACCCACCCCAAATGTTTTTTTATAAGTCAGATACTGGCATGGGATTTTTACCATGTGAACATTTTATTGTTCACTGTACATAGTTGGTCTAAAGCAACAAAGAGTCATGTGGCACTTTATAGACTCTCAGATGTATTGGAACATAAGCTTTCGTGGGTGAATACCCACTTCGTCGGATGCATGCTATGCATAGTTGGTTTAGTTACCTCTGGAGTGTTTGTTACTAATATTGTTTATAGAAGTTTTTATGGCTTTGGAATAACTCATCTGATGGTAAGTGGGATCAAAGGGGGAATGGCCTATAGCTCTGAGACTTTGATTTGCATTGGTGAGCTGCAGAAAGAAGGGGAGCTGCTCAGACATCCAAATTTGTGGGAGACACTGCTAGCAGAAAGGAAATGATGAGTAAGAAACTGTTTTTTGCATTCTAAATATGAAGAAAATAAACATCTGTCAAAGCACAACATAATTGTGTATACAATTTTTTCTAATAAAAAGTTCTGATTCACAGTTTTCATGCTATTTTAGGTATGGTGGTTTTGCAATATTCTCTTAATTTGTATCTAAGGGTTTATATACCAGAGTTGGTCAAAAACATTTCAATGGAACAGTTTTCTGTTGGAAAATACTATTTCGTTTGAAATAAAGCTGATTGTGTCAACTTCAGCTATTTTGACAGAAGTTTCAAAATGAATTAAAATTAGAATAGACTATTTCAACTCATTTTGTTCTGTAGTATATTGTATTGACATTATCAAAATTCAAGCATATTTCCAAATATTTTGTTCTGTGAGATATTTTGAGATTTTGACTTTGTCCTGAATCAGGAGAAAAACAAATGTCAGAATTGTCAGTGGGATGAAAATTCTGTTTTCTGACCAGCTTTAATAAATACACGAAGTAAAATATGTATATACTTGAGAACAAGATTAATTGTACAGGCATGAAAGTAAAACATATTGCAAGATAAAACTGTTCTAAGATTGCTCAGCATACTCATAATCTTTCTAGGTTAATTGCTTACTTTGGATTTATAGATATTGTCTCCCCTGGGCCGAATTAGTGAGGCACTGGCTGATCTCACCAAAGCTATTCAGCTGCAGCCATCAGCACGACTTTACAGGCACAGAGGTACTCTTTACTTCATATCTGAGGTTAGTTTTTTGCCATTAGATGCTACTTTGATGAAAGAATAAGGATTTCTCCCCTCCCCATTGAAAACTAATCTTCAAATAGTTATGATTGACCAGCAGTTTACCTGCCTTTTTAGAGAATTGTGATCAGAGGAGGTCTTAAAGTATTTTTGTTTTCATGAATTACTTAGTGGAGAGGAAATATGTTGTATAAAAATTAATGCAAACAATCTATAATCTCATAACTATTTTTGTGCCTTCTGGGGTCAGTGGGGGTGCATAGAGAAACTTGCTTTGATAGCGAAGATCATAATTGCCCATGGGGATTATTGTTGGATACTCATTTTAAAAAAAGGAAAAATATACAGAACTACAGGGGTGTGTGTGGTGTGAGAGAACCCCAGACCAGCAATATAAAACAATCTATTATCCTCGCAAAATGCTGAAATCCTATCTTCTTGCTATGAAAATAATTATTACAGTAAAAGCTGTTTTATCCAGCACTTCACCAACCAGAAAACTCTATTTCTATTTCTGATCTTCATTTAAATTCCGGTTTATAGTACGGTTGGTGCGAGGCCGGCAGGGGATTGGGGCACAGGAGGGAGTGTGGAGCGCAGGCTCTGGGAGGGAATTTAGGTGCGGGGCTGGGGGCGTGGGCTCTGGGAGGGAGTATGGGTTTGGGAGGGTGCAGGGGTTTGGGATGTGAGGTGCCAGATCTGCGGGGCACTCATCTTAGGCAGCTCCCCACAAGCGGCGACCTGTCCCTCCTAGGCGGAGGCGCGACAGGCAGCTTTGTGCGCTGCCTCTGCCTTCAAGTGCTGCCCCTGCAGCTCCCATTGGCCGTGGTTCTCAGCCAATGGGAGCTGTGGAGCTAGCGCTCGGGGCGGGATGGGAGCAGCACGCAGAGCTGCCTGCTGCGCCTCCAACTAGGAGCAGCTGGGACAAGTTGCCGTTTGCAGAGAGCCACCCAAGGTGAGTGCCGACCCGGCACCCCGCACCTCCTCCCGCGCCCCAACCCTCTGGCCTGAGCCCCCTCCCACACCCAACTCCCTCCCTCTTAATCAGTATTTTTTTTTTTTTACTTACCCTCTTTCCCCCAACATGCCAGATAAAACAGCTTTTACTGTATTATTATTTTGGCATTTTTAAGGACACGGCTTCGGGTTAGTTTAGATATTGTTGCCTCAAAAATGGTATGCACATTGAATAGCTGATATCCCAAGGGAATGATGTAAAATCAATTTATTCAGTTGACTTAACTCAGCCTATTTTCAACCCATTTCTCCATTCACTTCATCCCATTTTTTTTTTCTTGCAACAGTTGCTGTGAGAGGAAAGATGGAAATAAATTGTGCTATACATTCCTTTTAGTTGGCCATTCTGACTGACATTTGGCTATCTCTGCTGCTTTAAATGGTGCTGGAGCTGAATGCTTTCTATTTTCCTTCTTAAGGATATTTGCTTTCTTTGTTCCTTCTAAGAAGAGGCATTTTATCTTAGCACTATTGAGATTGAGTCAGCATATTAGTATAAACTTAGAACTCGAAATCACTCCGTTGGAGCAAAGTACATACATGTAACCATAAGAGGGTTTGTTTGTATTCCTCTTGATCAGCTAGATCTAGCAATTTCTGTCATCTGAAAGCTATTTTTGTCCAACAGGACTATGCAACAGCTCATGAAGACTTTCAGCGCTCCTTGGAACTGAACAAAAACCAGCCTATAGCTATGCTATACAAAGGCTTAACCTTTTTCCATAGAGGACTTCTGAAGGTAAATTTGTTTTTAAATATCCACTTACAGAACACATGCCTTTAATATTAAGTTATTTCTATAAAATATTCTAGCTGTTGTAGATATTCTGTAGGTGTCCTTGTTTTTTCTCGTGACTGAGATAAATCATTATACCAAACCTTTTTAGGCTCTGTTAAATCCAGTGGTGGTACTTGGTTCACTGAAAATAGATCTGATGTATCATGTAGATATGTGCCGTTGTAAAATAATCAGATATTCTCACTGGAATGCATGTGACTGATGGAATATATGATGTCAAATAGGGGACAGATTTTCAAAAGTGCTTGACACCCAGGGGCTGACACTGAAAAATATGTCCAGTTAAGTCCAAAATTTCTTTCTGTCAAATGAAAAAGAATGCCTAGGAATATTGACAAGGAAGGGGACTGGAGAGGAAAACACTGGTAGCTTCCTTACCGTTATGAATTAGGAGAGGGTAAGGGGAGTCCCTCCAGGCAGCCAATGGGGATCTTCACATATGCATTTAATTGCATGCCAAACCTGAAACTCTCATGCATACATTATGGAAGGGAAAAGCCATGTGCCTCCAAAGACTCGAAACAGAAGGCAAATAACTCCCCTTCACACAAAATGGATTTTCTAAAAATCACATGATTTTTGGACGTCTGACTCTGATTTTTGAATGTTTGAGGTTGGCAAATACTGGATCTGTTCCTAACTTACTGGAGTGCGGGGAGCTGCTGGTGCTTTTTTCTCAGGGTTCCTCCCTCCCAACCCATCTCCCAGCTGCTGCTTGTTTTCCCTATACTTTTCCCGTTCCTGAACTTTCAATCAAAAATCAGGAAATTGTCAGCCTGTCTTTTTTGTAAATCTTATCTGAAAGTAGCACAGTGGCCCTTGGTAGTGAACTAGATCCCCAGTGTAGTGCTGACTTGAGAGAAATGTGCAACTTACTGAATCACGCCACCACTTCCTGCGGCACCTGGGTTATCATTGGTGCACTTCTGTCCAAATTGTGATCTAAACCCACCCTGATTTAATTTGAGACTTGATGAGATTAGATCCTGGATGTGGATGTTTGATTGTAATTAGTGCAGTAACTGAATTCTTAACACACTCAAACTAGAACTGAAATACTGTAATTTGCCAGTTCTGTCATTTACCTGTTCTCTAAATCAACACATATATTCATTTGTTTAAATCCCATCCTTGCCTTCAAGGCTTAGTGGGCCTTAAGTTCTTCGACTGACTGAAGTCCTACCTGTGCTGTTTGTCATTTAGTAAAGCATTAAACTAAGAAGTATCAAGAGAATTAATATGAGTCCTAGTTAATGAGCTATGAGTCTGAGGTTTAGGTTAATAAAGTCTGGACCATATAAAGTAATTTGAACTCCAATTGACATGGCTCTGCCAGTAAAAATCCTACTGTAGATGCAGTTATACCAGCAAAAAATTATTTTGCCAATGTAACTTATTCCATTTGGGCAATTAGTTTAAACTATACCAGCAGAAAAACTCTTTTGCCAATATAAGCTGCATGTCCATGAAGGCAATATACTGGTATATCTATCCTGGCAGACCACTTTAAGTATAGACAAGAAATTAATTCCCTCTGTAGGCTTTGAGCACGAATCTGCAGCCACTTGAACGTAGTGCAGAATACATCAGAACAATAAGAGGGCCAGGGCTGTGAAGAGAGTCAGTGTGTAAAAGTTAAAAGGGGTGTTGTGAGTGAGGCGGGGGTCTAGAGGAGATAGAAAGGTTGGCATGTGTAGTTTGAAGGCCATTGGACTGAATCGTCAGTAGAAGGAGAGTTTCTGTCCCTCACTGGCAATGTGGTATTGTGTGGAGAGGTCGTGCGTTACTCAATAGTTTGAATTGTAGCATAAAAAGGGATTCTAAAGCATTTGTAAATTAGTGTATGTGATTTTATTAGCACAGAGAGTGTGGCAATTTCACTGTAATATTGTTACTTGTACAATTTTGGGTATTTTGTAATCCTGTATAATGCCTTTCGGTCAAAGGCACCTGTCCACAGGTCTTTCTTAACAGCACAGAAGCATCCTTAGCGTAATTACTGAAATTACTTTAAATTTAAAATTATTTGAAATTTAACTTTAGACAAGGATAACGAGTTAATAAACCATGCTAATCATGATGCCGGATACTTGGATGTTTTATGTAGGGAAGCTATTGAATCATTCAAAGAAGCCCTGAAGGCGCAGAAAGCTGATTTCGCTATAGATGCATATAAGAGTCTGGGACAAGGCCTAATAGGTAAGGCACATTACAGGCGAAATAGCTTTGATAATAACCTAATGGCTTAAAGCCGTCTCTACCACAATGGACTGGTTTCAACACTACATATTCAATAAAAAAGATAACAACAATAGGTCTTTAATGCATCAGATTTGTTTGATCTCTATATATTTGATGCTGTTATTGTTAGTATATCGATAGCATGGACTTTAAGGGTTGAGCTCAGTATAAGAATAAAACAAAGGCAAAAGAGGTTTTTAGTATATAATCCAAAGTAAACAGGTCTCTGAAGGTATAGTTTACACTGTGCAAGATCAGAGGTGTGATTGCAGCCTGGGTAGGCATAGTCTCCCTGCTAGCTTTTAATCTAGCTAGTGCACCGCTAAAAATAGCAGTGAAGATGTGGTGTTGAGGGGCCCAGCATGATGCTGGCGGCAAATGCAAGCATGTACCCAGAGCGATGCTTGTACAAGTCCATGGCCACCACGTCTTCATTGCGAATTTAGACTTACTAGCTATATTTAAAGGTAGCGTAACACGAGTATACTCTATGTATATCTACGCAAGCTGCAATCACACTTCCAATTGCCATGTAAACATACCCCTTGTTAGCCCTCATGGTTACACTGATTTTTATTTTGGCTATTCTTTATCTGACTGTCAGTACCATAGTATGAACACATGATCCCCAAGTTTTATATTGTATCGAAGTGGGGTAAACATTATGAACCCCAGCTTGAATATTTATATTCTCATAATGAGAACTTGCAAGATGGTTCTTGAAATCATAATTATTTAGAACAGCAACGAGGTGAGGTTTGCCATGTTTAAGTTTTGACTTAATTTAAATAGTTGCCATGGACTGATGTGTGATAAAATGCTTGTTATATAAATTCAAGATCGGTAAACACATGGTCTCTGCCCCTTATGTGTTTGCAGAACTAATACACTGGTACAAACAATATCTGGGAAGTAATTATTTTTAAAAACCAACCTGTTGTTTTTTGCTCTAAGAAGTAGTCAGGCAAAAAAAATTCTTTTTAGAAAACCTTAATGTATTTGTAAATTGCACTCTTATTCAGGAGTTAGGTTACAGTGGGCGTCCATTAGCTTTAGTTTTTGTGCTTTTAATAGATTGACTAATTTGAAATGATGAGGAAGGAGAACTTGGATGACTTATGTATTATTAGAGTCGTTTGAATATTATAGGTGTCTTTAAAAAGGTGATCTACAGATAGGATCTAACTGAATAGAGAAAGCAGTTGTGTTGGGATAGTAGAATAGATATATTAAAAAAAAATTAATAATATAAAAAACCAGCCTTCCTCGATCCAGACCTACGAGGATGAGTCTGTATAGCTGATTGGTATTCCCAACATCATCCCCCACAGCGCCCTCCTGTACTCCACAAGGATTTTTATTCGCATATTTTGGACTATTAAGTTTGGAAAAACACCTACTTTATGTGATTGTGTAGAGGGCTTCTGCACAATATAAATTGTTGCCTGTCAAATTCTTAATTTAGTGTGGCCCCCTTGCAATATACATTATAATATAGTGCTTTGAATTATAGATGACATACAACACTACGTATTCTTTGTCCCTACTGGACTCCCTGCCTCCTTTTTGTTGGCCACCAGGATGGACTGTGCACCTAGTCACCAGAGCTTTTAGCCTTATCATATCACTATGTTACTTTGCCCAAGTCTTATTTAAATCCACTGCATCTAGCGAGCCTTGACACTGAGTATGCAATTATTACAATGTCCACATGGGTTTTCCTTGTGATGGCCACTCATCACTGTAGTAAGTGATGTTTCAACAGGACATGTGAAATTCGATTGATCTTCACAACATCCCTTTGAGGGAAGGAAGTGGGGATTTTTTATTCTTTTCCTATAGGCATGGAGAATGGAAGTGCAGACAATTGTCAAAATGTCTCCTAATCAGGTATTGGGGTGCCCAGTTTTTTTTTTTTAAGGATCCTAAGGGCCTGATTTTTTCAGAGAATTTAGTATTTGTGCCAACAGGGCCCAAAGGTTCAAAAATCAATGAGTCAAATCCCCCAAAATACATGAGATTATTTTACGGAAGGTTATGTAGTGATTTTGTGATCTGTTGTGTTTTTACCACTCTGTACGGTCTCTGCCCAATGTCTGTGGGTGGTGAGTGAGCAACGTGTAGCATATACATGGGGCCAGCACTCCCTGAGTTTGAGATTATAGGAGATTTTTGCCCGACCCGGGGCGAACGGTCAGGAGCTTGTATTGTGTCCCTGATGGTACAAGGAGGAGCTTCCCAGCGATCTCTCGGTCAATAGCCCATAAATTCTAATTAATGTTGTCCCTGATTACCGCGCAGTCAGACCAACTCGCTCCCCCCCCCAAGACGCCGCAGCAATTCGATTAATACAACCTCTTGCATTCCGTTTGCTGTCCTTCTCCCATCAAACGCCACAACTACTGCTGGCCTTGCATGTTCATGGGATTCTTCTCGAGCCAGTAGTGTGGGAGGCTCTATGTCCAGGGGGCTGGTCTTTCCCTTACCTTCCCAGGGCCTTGTGTTGCAGGGATAGAGAGGGGGATAGGTGGAGGAGGAGGCAGAGGGAAGAGAGGATTCCAACTTTCACAAGCAGGGCCGGAGGATAGCAGAAGCATCCATGCAAAGACTGCTGGTGGTGCTAGTTGTGTAGGAGAATGCCCACGCTGTGGAGAATAGGTGTCGACTTCTAGCTTTATCTCCCTCTGTCCTTCTCTCTGCTCATATGAGTGGAGCAGAGAGGGATCTGCCTGCTCCTATAACTGTTTCCCAGGAGATGAGGTAGCTAGTAA